>NW_022436960.1:4156218-4271705 GCF_009761245.1 Sapajus apella
TTTCTTCTTCTTCTTCTTCTTTTTTTTTTTTTTTTTTTTTTTTTTTGCCTCTTTCTCTTATTTTAGATTGAGAGGTTTTTCTTGCTTTTCCTCCTCTTTTTTTTTCTTTTTGCAAACAAAACAAAAAACAGCATAGAAGAAAGAGCAAAATAAAGAAGAAGAAGAGGAGGAAGAGAGGGCAAGAGAGGAAGGGAAAAAAAACACCAACCCGGGCAGAGGAGGAGGCGCGGCGGCGGCGGCGGCGGCGGCAGCGGCGGCAGCGGCGCGGCGGCGGCTCGGACCCCCTCCCCCGGCTCCCCCCATCAGTGCAGCTCTCCGGGCGATGCCAGAATAGATGCCGGGGCAATGTCCCGCCGCAAACAGGGCAACCCGCAGCACTTGTCCCAGAGGGAGCTCATCACCCGTAAGTGTCTGCGGCGTGTGCGCCAGGGGCCGGAGATGGGGCTCCGGGCGCCTAGGGCTGGGGACACCGAGCCCGGAGCAGCCTAGTCGGGCCAGGCGCCGGGGCCGCCGGCGGGCTGGCAGAGGCCAAGACGTCGGCCTGGAGCATGGCGGGGGCGGGGGCCATAGGAAAGTTTCTTTGCAGCTCGGGGAATTGGGGCGCTGAGCAGCCGGACCCGCCTCGGGCTTGGGGGCCTGCGGAGCCGGCTCCGGGCCGGGGAGGGGGCGTGCAGGCTGGAGGAGTGTGTGTGCGCGCCGAGTCCGGCTGGACGCTCGCCCCTCCGAGCGGCGTGTGTGGCGGCGGCGGCGCTGGTGGCGGGGTTTGGAGAGGAGGGGGAGGGGGTTGGGGGAGCGGAGGGGGAGGGGGGAGCCGGGAAGTGGGGAAAAGTTGGCGAGCGCGTGGGTCCGCGCTAATGGCGCGGGTGGAGGAGAGCGGGGTGCGCTTCGGGCTGGGGGAGCTGGAGGGCAACGGGCGGCCGCTGGCTCCTGGTCCCCGGTCGCTGCGCCGGCCCAGCAGGGCGCCGGCCACGCCGGTCCTAGGATTCCGCCACCGCCTTTCTCTCCCCTCCTCCTGCTATTTGCAAAATAATCCAGCTGCGCGGCTGTTTGCCGGGCTCAAGCCCCCCTCCCCACCCCCCATTTCCCCACCTCCGTCTGTCTCCTGGGATGATCTTGTCTTCTTTCCCCCACTCCAAAAAAGGTGGGGGGATTGGGATTGGTGAAAAATCCCCGCCACGAAAAAAAAAAAAAAAAAGGTTGTCAGGAGTGGGAAGAGAGTGATGCACTTGTAAAATAGTAAAAGAAAAAAAAAAAAGAAAAGGAGATCCATCAATCTCATATCCATCTTTCTATCTCAGTATCTTTCATCTTTCCTATCTAAATAAACAAGGCAGGTCGCAGTGGAAATCCACCCGCTGAAATCGTGTAGATTTCAAGCCTGTGGCGGGGCGGGTAAAGTCAGGCGGCGGGGCAAGAGAAGCAAGCAGCAGCTTCCACCGTCCCTGTTGGGTTTATTTAGCAGAGGGAAAAAGCGAGCGCGAGCGGGCCAGGTACGCAGTTTGCAGGGGAGCCCGCCCCGGGTTCCCGCACACTTGCACCGGGAAGGTGGCTCCGCCGCGCTCCCCGCCCGCCGCAGCCCGCGGGGCCGCTTCTTCGCTGCGCGCGAACATTTCCCCGCCGTTCTTTCTCTCGCGGTGCCTGGGTCGCCGTTCCTTTTTTTTTTTTTTTTTTTAATTGCAATAGAAATAAAACATCCTCTGGGTGCCATCGAGACCGCGGGCAGGTTGTAAGCCTGCAATCGGCCGCGCACCTCGCCAGGCTGGGGCCGGGCTGCCCGCGCGGAGCTAGAGAGGGCTGCGCGCCCAGCCGCCGCCGAGGACTGGCTGCGGGGCGGCCGAGAGCCGAATATTTATGTTATATTTTAAAAAATTTAAATAAATAAATAAATATATAAAGGGGTTCTCCCCTCCCCTGAAAACCCAGCATAGGAGCCATCTGCTCGGAGCAATTGCTGTTGCCATCTCTCCTTTGTTACAGCAGATACATTAGTAAGAATTTGTGGATTTATTTTGATTATTTTTGTGGGGGAATAGATATTAAAGTGGGATTCGCCTTGGGAGAGGGTTGCCTCTTTGGAGGGAGGGAAGAGGACTTCTCTTTTATTTTTCGCCATTGTAACATCAAAGAAGACTCGCCGGTTGCATTTAAAACAAAATGTTTTGCAGCCAGATTTGAGCTTGATCAAGGTCTTTTTTGCCAGTTGACATTTCGATCCTTTACCAAGCCACAGCAATCGTTTCTCCTATACTCTTCCCCCTTTAGATGGGGTGGTTGTTAAAACGTCTGTACTTGCAGAGGCTTAATTTCTCCAGGAGGCAATTTGCCCCACGTAGCCGCTGTATAATTGCAAGGGTTGTTTTTGAGGAGGGGGAATTGGGGGGGTCGGGGAAGGGGGAGTGGATGGGGGTGCACTGCCAAGCTGGCAGCAGCGGCAAGCCAGGAGTGGTTGCAGTTGTGTGTGAGGGGAAGAAGCAGGTAGGTTTGCTTTGCTTTGGCTCTCCCTCTCCTGGCATTCCTGGGACATCAGGCGAGAGCCCTGGCCAGAGGACTGGTGGCAGCTGGGCGTGGGGGTGAGGGGTGCCTGGTGCAGCACTTTCCCATCCTTCATTTGTTCCCTGTCTCTCTCAGCCTTGCTCAGAGCCATGCTGGGGATAGCCAGTTGACACTGGAGCAGTGGCAGGGGGGAAAAGAGAGAGGCAGAGGAGAAGAGAGATGGGGAGAAAAAGGGGAAGGAGACCAGAGGGCAAAGGAAAGCCCGCCTGCCTTCCAGGGGCACACGGATCCCAGACTATGTGTACGGGTTTAAGCTGGAAGAGTGGTCCAACCAGTTTTCAGACAAGGCTATTTATTATCCAAAAGCAGCTGGCTTTTCATCTGTCCAGTGTCACCCGGGAGGGAGGTGGGCGAGCAAGCAGGGGAAAGGCAGGAGCCGGGTGTACTTTAGCCTGTGTGGCCTCTGGAAGTGCCTCTCCACAAAGGACGCAGGAGTCCTGGACTCAGGGTGCTTTGGAGACCTGGCTGGCAAAGCGGGTGCTGTCACAATCTCCACTTGGGGTCCACATTTTAGATTCTGAATACAAAAGATACTCCTTAAAACATGCGGCATCTTTATCAGTTGGGTGGCAGCTCCCAGGCCTGTGGGGCAGCAGCCTCAAGTCCTTCAGGGATGATGCAACTGCGAATAACTGATGGCCTGGGAAACAAGGAGGGCACACAAATAGCACGCATGGTCTTTGTGGGGGGGAGGCGGGGGAGGAGGGAGAGTCTGAGAAGGGCTCCATAATGAGCTAGTTAAATTTACAGACAGGGCCAGGGACAAGGGGAGCGAGGTAAAAAAGAGTGAGAGACAGCTGGTGATGGAAACCTGGGCTTCTGGTTTGCTTCAAAATGTTTGACCCAGATGGATATGGCTTTTAAAAGCGGAGGACAGACACAGTTATTAATAAAAAAGCAAACACAAAACAACAGAGTTGCAATGGTGCCAAGGGGAGGTTAAGGGGGATCGGCTGACCAGGCAGAAGGAAAGGCCAGAGCCTGCTGTGCCAGACAGGGCCAGGGAGAAGGGAAGAGTACTCAAATCCAAGAAGGAACTTGATGCTTTCTGAAGACACCAAGGAAAGTAAGATGTCCACGGTAACTTACATCACCGCAATCAAGGTGATTTTCTCAACAACTCACCAACAGGTTTCCTAGGAAGATGAGTAATTTTCCGTATGAATTCACGATTTTGTAAAGCAACCAGAGACCCAAGATTTAATGCAAAAGTTGGGCTGTGTTAATTCCATGGTCGCCTTTTAAATTAGGTTTTGCTGTAGCTGTATGTTTTGAGTGTGGCGGTGCCCACAATTACCTTAACTCCCCAGGGTGCAGTGTGTCTCCAGTGGTCCACATGTCTTTCAAAATTGGGCCTCCGATAAATTTTATAAGACATAAGCCCTCTCTCTCTCTCTCTCTCTTTTTTTCAGTTAGTTGGTGGGGGGAATGAAGTTCCTCTCCCTTCTGCACAGAAGGGAACCCCATATCATTAGAAGTGTGATAGAAGTCAGCTGCTCCGATTCAACGGGAGAATAGAAATGTGTTCATCAAAGGTGTTATGCCAGGCTGATTTTATTCATTTGTAATTCACACCTGAGAGAAAACAGCCGTGAGCATATTTTAACAACCCCTAATATTTTCAAAGGGTCTTTTTTCCCTACCTGAATGATATAATGTACATAGGCATATTTCTTTCTTTTTCCTTCTTTCTTTTTCTTTTTCTTTTTTTTTGATGGGGAAGTTGCTATCTGCCTGTGTCTTGGCCTTGGTGAATTTTTTGTCTGGCCTTTGAAATACTTTGTAACAGAAAAGGAGTCATTTCTGAAGTGCTGGGGTGGATGCAGTTGCTTTCGCGAAGCCGGCCTTAGAGACATCTAGGCTGGGGTCAGCTGGTTGGGTATGTCTCGTCAATGACCAGTGCACAGGACTAAAGGGGTCCTACTGAACCCAGGGGAAGGTCAACTTTGGGCGCATTTGAGAATAATTAGAATGATGTCTCAGGTGAGATGGGAGCACAGACCACTGTCGATTACAAATACCAGTTTCTAGCTGTGGGGTGCATCAGTTTGTAGCGCCTTCTCAGAATGGAGTCCTTGGCTGTCTTGTAGCTTAGAACACGGCGTGCACCAGCCTCTCCTTATCCCCTTTTCATCTCCTATCTCGATTGCTTTGCATTCTCCATTGCTTGTTGTGATAAAATACTTTCCAAAATAAACTTTCAGTTGAATTGGCTTTTGGTTGACGGCAAGCTGAAACGCCGAGCCGCGCCTAGCGCCACTTGGCGCTAGGGGGAGCTCGGTGCCCGTGTCATGGCTTGGCGCCTCCGCTACAATGGGCTAGGAACGGGCTTCCATCAGCAGCGGCGGCAGTTTACGTTGCTGCAAAATGTCTTAAGTGGGAAGTTGTAATATTGATTTTCCTGCAGAGATTCGTGCAGGACAAAATGAGAATATAAGTTTGAGAAATCTATTTTCAAGCTATCGCCATTGATTTACAAGCCCTCACTTGGCAGATGGGGGGGGGATTTTCTTTTTCTTTGATTTTCTTTCTTTTTTATAAGAATTAAAATTGTGAGTTTTGAATGGGTGTGTTTTCCCTGATTCGTCTGTGGTCTTGACATTCTGAAAATTCTGTTGCGTTGTTGAGGCGCCGGTGACCGGGCTGGTGGAGGGGTCTGGGAAGAGCGCACATCATTTTGGGTAAGGCACACTGCTAATTTCTGTGTCACATGTCACAGACCCAGGGAACAGTCGAGAATCGCTGCTTTTGGGAGTCGTGTACCTAAAACAGCTTGATGAATGGAAATCCTTTTAGCTCAGATTTTATAACACTTGGATTCTCGATTCCATTTATTAGGTAATGTTCCCACCGTACTAGGGAAATAGCACCGTTCCCCAAAGATTTAAAATGCCCACTCAAATAACATGTAAAACTTTGTTTGTAAGAGGATGTGATTACCAGAGCCTGTGCTGGTCATATCTTTTACCCCAAACAGTTGTTCTTTATGGATGGCTTTTAATGAGACGATTCTTCCCTAAACATGTAATTTAGTGCTGGGGAATATATGTGCTTTTGATCACAGGATTTCCAGATTTATAATGTCTTCTTTTCCAAGTTCAAGAAATCTGCAGACTGCACCCTGAGTCTTATGCTAGAGTTCAATATATGAGCAGAAGAGGTTACCCTGCGACAGGAAAGAGTGCTTTATTCTAACCTGAAAGAGAAATAAATTAGGTCAGACAAAAGCCCAGCGCTGTCGTCAGCTGGAGAAAGAGCCTTCACTCTCCGGTACAGAGGGCCAGCAATTTATCTGATGATTTCTCTACTTCATTTAATGTTTGAATCGAGCGAGTCGTAAGCATGTAGTGGCAGCCAGCTCACTGGACCACTCAGAGATGAAGAGCACGGTCACCTCAAAGTCTTGGGCTGGGCAGTGGCCTCTGGGCTGCAGAAAACCGTTAAAAAAAATCAGCTTAGTAATCTGCAATCCTTAACCTTAGAACTCAGGGGAGTTTCACAAGCTGTAACTAAACACAGATCACAGATAAGACAATGCAAGAAAAAAATATATGGGGGGAGGGAATGGGGGGGCAGGTTCTTGACTCTCCTTCATCTCCCATGGCTTAAGGACAGACCCTCTGGCTGCCTGGTTAGGCCTCACCTCTAGCTGAAACTGTCCAAGGACTTTGGGCTCTAGGTGAATGTCACATCTGGGGAGGACAAGGAGAAAATAAATGCCCTTTGGGGATTGTACCCTGCACCCCATGGTCGAGTTACTGATACCGGCTGAGCATCCTTCCCTGAAGATGGTGTTAGCTGCAGACACACTTTGTGATTATTAATGGGGAGGGGCACAGAAGAACACTAGGAATGACTGTCGTGTCATCCAGCTGCCGCGAGTATGCTTTGTCACTTTGCAGCGCTCTTCTGACTCACACCGTTCGGCCTGAGGTCCTGTGGGCTCTGTCCTGTCCCTGCACCCTGATCCTGCTCATCTTCCTTCAGGTCCCAGGGAGCCAAATGTCAGGGAGATGTGCTCAGGCTTGGTATCCCCTGTTTCTCCATCCCTCCCCAAGAAATGCGGTGTGCTGACTGCCTCCCTGGAGCAGTAGGTTTCCCAAGACGTGGGTAAAAAGTGCCGAGAGACTCGTGGAAATAGAAGCACACATTTCTTGCATTTTCTGCACAAGCCAGTGAGGAGGGTGAGCAGAGCAGCCTCGTTTTTAACTGGCAAAAGTGACACTAGATGGAGGTTTCATGAATGGTGCCACATTCACAGGACTTTGGTCCAGCATTTTGACATATGCAAGTCTTTTGTGCAGTTGCTGAAATTCAAGAAATTCATTCTTTTTTCTTTTCCTTGTGGCAGCTGATAATTTGCTTGGGTGTTGAATTAGTCAGCCTGAGCAATTTTACTGTAATGAAATCTCAGACCACACAAAATTAAGTCAATTCAAAGTAAAAAAAGAAAAAAAAAAACCCTCTCTTTTACATAACTTCTTTTTTATGACCCCCTTCCATGGAACTGCTGAAATACAAATACATTTGTGAAATGTTCTAATGAGTTTTCTACTAAAACCACACGCAGAAATGACTCAAGAAAAGTTGAATGCCAATATTGTGGTGATTAACGTGTGCCTCAGAAATGGATGCACTGCTAAGAATAAAAAAAAAAAAAGCGTGTGGGGGGTCATGTGTAAATTCCTACCTTGGAAAAGAGATGTTGAAAGCACTCCTGCCCTTGCTGTTTGCTGTTAGCCTCAGAGAATCCAAACTCTCCAGCTAAAGCCTTGAGGTCCGGTGTCCTGTGTGGAAGCCTTTTCTTCCACACCTTTGAAAAAAGCATCGCATTAAATAAAAACAAATCTCTTCATTTGGCCACAAAGAGTGCTTTTATATCACGTCATTAGGAGCCCGTGGTGGCTCTGAAGATTTAAGGCATTTGCAGTTTTATGGAACCTGCTAAATGTGTTGAGAAGGATTGCTATTGTGGTAAATCTTTTCCTCTAAAGCACCTATTTTATTTGTCAAGCCTTTTATTCCTAACCTTTTAGTAATGGCCGGGGTCTGTGAATAAATACGTGAGTGCTGTTTTCCTTATTCACTGGTTCCTTTTTTCTGCCCTTGTGCTGGGGAGACCCAGACTCCTGGGCTCAATTTTTGGGTGTGTGCAGCTGGGGAGAGAGGGCAGTTGGACTCCGTAGAGCATCTGAGGATATTTTTCAGGCAACTGCTTAAGCGTCCTAAAATTAGGCTGGAGTCCTGCAGACGGCCTGTACGCAGGGAAGCCCTCCCCATGACATTGACTTTCCTGCCTGGGGTCTACAGACCAGAGATACGGGCGCGAGGCTCTTCCTGTATCTAAACCTCTTCATGGATCTGCAATTCCCCCCTCCTGGCCTGCAGGCCAGGCCCGAACTTTCCCCCGCTGGTGCTGGCAGAGTCGGTGGTACCCTGGTCATTTTCCTGGGAAACCCACACTGGGGAGCGTGTTTTGCATCGGCCGCCTTCCCTTGCTGTCCCTCCCGCACATCAGCAATGGCGATCGAGGTGTGTGCCTTGGCTGAGGAGGAGCATACAGGACCTCGTGGGGCGGTGGCTGTGGTATGCATCTGTCCTTTCAGGGAGGCAGCCTTTGGAGGCCGTCAGACGGGTGTTGAGCTGACCCAGAGCAGGCTGGACTCCTCTGACCATCTACTGAGAGCGCCGAGGGTCAGGGCAGAGATGGGGTGATCTGGGTGATGCTTCTTGCTCAGACTCCGCCTGGCTGTGCCCTCCCAGGGTCCCCACCTCCACCTTGTGTCCTAAAAAGGGTTCTTCGAGACCCCTCGTGGACATCCTCCTGACACCCGCATCCCTCTTATCTCTATTTCCTTCTCTGCTGGGCACTTCATTATTCCCTCCGTTAGGGGAACTTCATAAAATCTCTTGTCGTGCCTTTAAGCATCATCTAGTCCTAGATTATTTTCTCCACCAAGAATTGATTCCCGCTCTCTCCCCTTCCACCCTTCTCCTCCCCCACCCTTACTGTTGTTATTTTCTCTTGGATCCAATAAATTAGAAATGGATGGCAGCTCAGAAAGTGTTGTGCTCCGTCGAGTGTGCGTGTGGTGGCGTTTTGGTGTCGCCTGGAGTCCCAGCCCCTCCCCAAATGTTCACGGAGAGGAGATGAAAAGATATCTTCGTAGATTATGGGTAAGCCTGGGCTTGCTGGCAGGAGCTCCGTCTTCGTAGGAAGCAGGTGTAAAGTCTCCAGTCGGATGCAGAGCTCAGGCGGATGGATGCTGAACATTTCTTATAAACATGTGTACACATCATGATGGCGGTTGTGACGTTGGTGGCACACGATTTTAAGAGCCTGGCACCCCTCCCCCCACATCCTTCCCCTTCCCACCCCCGTCGTCACTGAAACAACAATTCTGTGTATATTTCTTCTGGACTGTAGCTTAGCCGTTAAAGATAAGAGGGATGATCTGAATTAGTGCAGGGTGAGGAGGAACACCAATCTATGTGCTGTGTATGTAGCAATGCACATGTGTGTGTGCAGGCAGCCATGCACATACCCCGTGCTCTGGAGACAGCAGGCAGCAGACCTCTTGCTGGAGTTCCCCTAAGGGCGGGTGCATGGGCAGTTGTTACAGATGGACCAGGGCGGGTGGGGCCCTTGGTGCCCTGTGTGTGGGGGAGTCACCAGCCAGGTAAGGCCCTGCCGAAAGCTTGCAACTGCTGGGGGCTTGCTGGCTGCTTGGAGGGGCCTGTGTTCACGATGTCTTTCCATTTCTGTCTTCTGCCCCAAATTCCTTCCCAGCAAAGCTGAGCCATGGGGAAGTTTGTCTTGGGATCAAGTGCTTCCCCCTTCACTTAACAACGATGTCCATTATTATTTGTCAAGCCTGATTTCATTGCTTCTAAATGCATTTACCAGCTGGGAGGAGGCCTGGCCTTGTAAATAAAATGTGGTTTTGTTGTAAAAGAAAACCTAACTTGTGTGTGTGTGTGTGTGTGTGTGTGTGTGTGTGTAAATACAGATTTGTCCCTGCACTTAGGAGTTAGCATTTCAGAATCCACCCCAGCCCTCGGATATCTGACATTCGAACAAGTTGCCTGCTGCATCCATTCATTTTTCCTCTTAATGAGTCAAACATTTTAGCAATTGCTCTACTTTATTCGGCTCATAATATATTGAGAGCAGCAATATTTTGCAGGCCTGCCTGACACTTGGGGAGCTTTTCATGAAAGCAGAAATCATCTCAGAGGAGAACTTCATCTTGGCTTTATTTTTGTAAGGCCGGAGTTTGCTGGACAAGGCTGCCTGAGGGGCTGGTTTGTAGGGTCTGGGAATTTGAAAGGCTGTTTTCATGGGTCTTTTTCCTGTGCTTCTTTGTCTCTGGGTGGCAGGTTGGACCCCTCTGCCTGTAAGAACAGAGGCCTGGTTCTTTGCGGCTGTGCAGAGCCGGGAGACTCAGGTGTCCATGGGGCAGAGAAAGAGGGGTGTCACTTTGCCCTTGCCAGGGCTTGGACAAATGTTTTTCTCCCTTTATTTCTTCCATTACTGATACAGTTCTAAGAAGGGACACACACACACATACACAGGCACCCTACACGCTCAGCTTGGTATCTGCCTGCCAGCGGAAATGAAACCACAATCTTTGGGGGTGTCTATGAAGGCCTTGAACATGAGCTTTGAGGCCTAGTGAGCTGCCTTGGTCTACTTGCTCTGACCCAGAAATCTGGGGCTTGGGGTGACTCTGCTGCCTGATGCTGGAGCGACCTTGCTGCCTTCCTGGGAAGCGTTGCATATAGCAGGCCAAGGTGCAGTCCCACAGCCTGGGTGGTGGGGAGAGGAAACTCCATTCTTTGGAGTCGGGTGAACACCCTGTCATGTCAGGGGGTTCGACTTTCAGCGCTGAAAGTGGGAAGGGAAGGAGATTTTTTTTGTTTGTTTGTTTTCTTCCCGGACTGCCTTAGAGGCAGTGAGTTGGATGGCTGGTCTGGGAGGTGGAGATCCCAGCTCAGGGCTGAGCCCTGGAGCCCTGGACAATCCCGGGGCTGTCTGGGGGACGCCAGCAGGGCCTGGCACCCAGGTTGCTTGGCTGCTAGGACTTGACGCAGAAATCAAAGCTGCAGCCCAGCAAACGGCTTTGGACACCTTCAAACTCAATTACGGGGCTTGCAGAGCTGCTGCATGAGGAAAGGGAAAAGGCAGAGGCTGCCAAAAGAGGGAAAGAATACCAGATGTTACCAAAAATAAAAAAAAAAAAAAAAGGAGAGAAAGGAAAAAGTGCTGGTACATAGTCTTGGCAAAAGAGGGAGCTGGGAAGAAGGGGTGCTTGTGAACAGGCATGTGTGACCTCTGCTGATTTTTAAATTCGTCGGCATTTCTTTTGAATTAGAAAGTGAATATGAAATTATGTGGCTGACAACCTCCTAGCAGAGAGGAGATATTCAGGCTTGCTGGCACTCCTACCCACGAGGGTGGACGAGGCTGAAAAAGTTAATAAAACACAAACAAAAATGTAAATCAAAGATTAAATTTTTAAAAACCAAGAAAACCTCTTCGGCCTCAGAAAGGACGATTGAGTTGGCCATGTGGATTTGTTGTTGTTTGTTTTTATCAAATCTTCTATTGCTGCAGGAGTTTGCCACGCCTGCCCAGGGTGGCATTTAACATAGTACCAGGTACTGCACCTTGCTTGCGTCCTTTGAATTCTCGATTTCATTATGTCCTGTTTTTGCTTTTCAGCTCATTTCTTTTGTGCCTCTCTCTCTATTTTTTAACTAAACAATATTTTGACATCCTCCTCCCATTTATTAGAGCGCCTTCTGTAAAAATGGCGCACAATACATCCTTATATTTCTAAAGAACTGTTCCTACAGCTCTCTCCTTTGGCTCTGAAATTATGTATATGTAATTGGTAATTAAAGGTGCGAGCTTTTCAATATAAACAGTATTGCTCAATGTTAGATCATTAAAGGGAAAAAGAGGCACCAAATAATTACCTTTTCCATTCTGACAAACCGTTCACAGGAATCCAGTCTCTCCTAGAACCTCTGTTCAGAGGGAAGGTTGTGATTACGTTTTAACCATAGCAAAGCATCTTTTCATAAAATAAATTGGTAAATTAATTATGTGGCATTGTCTTCAAGCCCCTTTTTAAGTAAACTCCGATTTCTTTTTAAAGTGTAATTAATGGTTTCTGGGACGGGCTTTGTGAGGACTGTTGCTTTACCTTGTAGGTTCTTTTTGTTAGATGCAGACAACAGATTTAGGATTTCCTCGTCTGTGGGGCGTTTTTGTACTGCCACATTTCTGATGTATTCTACATTTAATTCGTCGAGGGCTCTGTCTGCTTTTCTGTAACCACAGGTGGGATCTCAAATTGTAGTTTCTCTTCTCAGCACTACCTACGTCGCTACCTATCCACGCAGAGTTCATGGGCGTGCATTGTACGTCACGTATCGTCGTACATTTCGTATTCAGTTTCACACAAGGACTCTCCTAGGCCCTGCATCAGCTCGTGTTCAGAAAATAGAGAACAGTGATTTATGTGTAGGATGGGAGATGCCACAGAATTTTTTCCTTAAATTATCTGTTCTTTGGCTCTGGCACTTCAATAACTTCACTGCCACGGAATGCATTTTCCTCCCTCCCGTTCCTTCTCGCCGTTCCTCTGTGGTTTTCATTATCCTTTCCTAAATACCATACAACTCAAAATGTACCTGCCTCCTTGGGTTTCAGACCTTTGGCTGCCCTCTGGCTTCTCTGAAGACCCTGCCACTCGTGCCTTCTCTGCAACTACTGACATTTGCTCTTGAAAAATTCCAGCCTGAATTTGCTCAGACCCCGAGGGGAATATGAAACCTCCACAGTGTCCACTGCTCTTTATTTGTGACACTTTCGGCTGCCGAGTCTTCCAATTTTCCCTTGAGGAGGTTGCTGCTTTTTGAGGCATTTATTAGCTTCCAAATATTTGGGTCATAGACGTCCTACCCCTCCAGCAACCCCCTCCCCCTGCCAAAAAAAAAAAAAAAAAAAAAAAAAACTCAACAGAAATCTATCGGCTGCTAAAGAAATATAAAAACATACAGTCCATTGAAAGTGTGGTTTGATATCTTTCAAGAATGCTTTTGGAGTCTGGAGAATTTTTTTTCTTTCGTTTTTCTGGGAGTGAAAATCAAAGCGGCCAACAAAAAAGGGCAGTGGGGAGTGGATAAGTGTGGGGAAATCGACAGAGAAATGGAAGTCTGACCGGGCCCCGGGTGCTTGGCAGGAGAGCCCGCTTCCCAACTCTGCAAGCCGGTTCCAGCCTCCCTTCTGCTGCACTGCTTCCTCCTTCGATATTTTTTTGGAACCTGACACCCACTTGTTGCTTTCTGAGCATGTGGGCTTCCTTCCCTCCTACGGACTGGCCCTCTGACGCCCATCTGGGTTTCTGTTTTCTAGTTTGGTGTGTGGCCAGTTCCCAGGTAGAGGAATGTGAGTGGGACTTGCATGAATGGGGAGGACATGAATGAAGGTGTCAGGGACAGGAGGGGTGGTGCTCTAGCCCAGCAGGCGAAGAGGGCTCCAGCTCCCTGGTTCTCAGCCCTGGATGCCCATTGGAACCACCTGGGGAGTCTGAAAGAATATTCCGATGTTTGGTTCCCAGTGTAATTGGTCAGGGATGCCGCCTGGGCCTTGGGATTTTTCGAAGCCTCCAGGTGATTCTCAGATACTGAAAACTTTGAGAGTCTCATCACGACCTGATGCTGTCAGCAGCCAGGGTGTGTGTCTATGCGCGCCTGTCCGGGTGTATTCTTATGCTATGCTGGGAAGAAATTGGCAGAAAATAAACGCGAGTGCAGTAAGATCAGCACCAATTACATGACAATGTCCAGGGGGCCTGACGTTGCTCCTAGAGCCTAGGCGTGGCCATCTGTCCCATGGGGGATGCCTACCTGTCCCCAGCCCCGGGGAGGACCTGGTGAGCTTTGGCAGCCGGCAGCGGAGGGGGCTGCTTCTCGGTGGGGAAGGGGTGGACCGGACGTCGGGTGCTGTGACCTCCTAAGCCCATCTCTATCTTCTCTGCCCCTTCCCTTTCTTCTTTCTGTCTCCAGCAGAGGCTGACCATGTGGAGGCCGCCATCCTCGAAGAAGACGAGGGTCTGGAGATAGAGGAGCCGAGTGGCCTGGGGCTGATGGTGGGTGGCCCCGACCCTGACCTGCTCACCTGTGGCCAGTGTCAAATGAACTTCCCCTTGGGGGACATCCTGGTTTTTATAGAGCACAAAAGGAAGCAGTGTGGCGGCAGCTTGGGTGCCTGCTATGACAAGGCCCTGGACAAGGACAGCCCGCCACCCTCCTCACGCTCCGAGCTCAGGAAAGTGTCCGAGCCGGTGGAGATCGGGATCCAGGTCACCCCCGACGAAGATGACCACCTGCTCTCGCCCACGAAAGGCATCTGTCCCAAGCAGGAGAACATTGCAGGTATGGGACGCTGCGCTTGCTGGTTGCTGCAGAAGCCACCTCCCGGGTCCCACGCCCTCTGCTTGAGTGTGCTGGTGCAGGGGAAGGCCCAGGGGCTTCCAGGATGGCCTCTGGGCTGCCAGTCAGGGCTCCCCCTTTCTGAGGGTCCACCATCCAGGTGACCTTCAGGAGGAGACAGGCCTGGGGCTTAGGGAGGCCCAAATAGCTGATGGCTGCTTTTGGTGAGGGGACTCTGTCTCGGGGCCTAATCCAGAGGTGGTCAGAAGCACAGAATGGAAATTTGGAAGTCTGGTTGGCCCTCTCTTTCTACTGATCTCAGCTTAGTCCGTGATTTTGAAGCTAGACAGACAGTCTTGGGTTAGAATTTGTCTTCACAACTTGGACGTGTCAGTTTGCCCATCTATGAAATGGAGCTAAGGAAACCCCTCTCATTAGGGCTGCTGTGAGGATCAATGAGCCGTTGCATGTGGCATGACCGGGTAGGGACTTACAAATGGGGGTGCTCGTTTTCTCCCCTCTCCTCTCTCTCTGGACTCAGTTTCCCATGTGTGGAAAGAGGAGTTAGGCCTCTGATCTCAGAGACTGCTTCTGACGTTGCCTGACCCTAGGGGCTGGTCCCAGGCGGGGGCGTGGGAACTTGTTGGGGCACTGTGCCCGTTGGAGGAGGTTGGCCATGCCCTTTGACATGCTCACTCATTCGACCACTGGGACAGCTGGTTTTACCACCTTGAGAACAGGTCTAGGGCCCCTCTGTCCCCAGGCATGGCTCTGCTCACCGCAGTGAGTTAGCATGAAGTCCCTCCCTCTTGGCCAGCGCCATGGCATGCTGGGGCCTCCTCCAGGGAGCCACTGCTTTCTGTGTAAACCGGTGTGTTTGCTTCTGGTTTATACTTCTGAGCCCAGGAGGCCTGGGGGAGAAAGGAGGGCCCGGCCAGCCTGGGTTCCCTCAAAAGCAGTAGCGCGTCCTGGAGCAAGACGGACATCAGAGTTTATGCAGACTAGTCTTCCAACCCTGATGGTTGACTTTGGCTTAGCCACTTCATGGGTCTGAGCCTCAGTTTCCCCATCTGTCAACAGAATGTAGATAATACCAGCAGGCCTGGTGTGAGGATTCGATGAGCAGGGGCTCTATCAGTTTTTTGCCAGTGGCCCTTCTTTCTCGGGGGTCTCCTGGTTTTGCGGCGTGCGAGTAGGTGGCTGGCTGGGGAAACGAGGGCGTTGATCACGACTGTGCTTCCATCATGGAGGCCAGCATGGGCTCTGGAGGGACTCAGGCTTTGGATGCTTCTAGGAGGGCGAGACGGACGGGCGTGGGCACTTGTCAGCACCCATCACCCTGGACGCAGTCAGATGCCACAGCCTGTCTCCCCCACATCTCCAAAGCTTTGTGATGCTGAGCCTCACTTTGCCCGCCTGTACAAGGGGCTGAGTGAGCCCTCTTTCTTATAGGGAGGCTGTGGTGGTAAACAGATTCCCGCAGCCTCGTGCCAGGCACTGGGGAGACCCCAGTGGACTGGTTTGGCCTCTGGGCCTTGCCTTCTGCTGGGTGCCTTAGTGAGAAGCCTCTCAGACGCCTTCCAAGATGCAAAGGGCTTTGAGAAAAATCTCTGACATGTCCAGGCCGCAGGCATGTAAACACCGGCTTCTCTGAGGGCTGTGCACACCCTAGCAGCGTCTCCTCGCCAGGCTGAGCCATCAGGCGAGAGAGGGGCTGGGTCCCTTTTGTCTGTGTTGGCCGACGCTCCAGGGCCAGTTTCACCTGTAGCATCAGCGCCTGGCCTCGGGGCACTTAGACCTTTCGGAGGTGGACTTGCCACCTATGTATGTTTCAATGGAAAGATCTGTGGCTTTTGCCAGAAACATCCAAATCCTCATTTCACATTGAAGGCATTTCCCAATGAGAGGCTGCAGAGCACTGTGGCAGGTTTGTTTAAGAAAGCGACTAAATGTGATTTCATAAAAGGCAAAGTTAATCTCCAAGGCAGCTTTGTCCTCATCCTTCCACCCCCTGGCCCCCCTGTTTTTTTTCTTTCCGGGTTGTGATACTGCAGCAGCCTACAGTATTTTTATTTTATGTGTGACGAAAGATATTCTTGGCCTTTCTGTTCAGCAACAGGACGAATGGATTTCTTCATTCTGGAAGAAATATGTAAAATAATCCCTTAGAAGTCTAAAGAGATATGTTTGTTCAAAGCATTTAAAATGTTATTTTAATCAAAGGCACAAAACAGTCTACATGCTGTGTCAGCTGAAGACGACCATCCTATTTTAACAGCACGTCATGTGCCTGCCTTTCTAGTTCCCATTTCTCCCATTTCCCCTGCCTACTTGGGCACCAACTTTTCTTTTCTTTTTTTATTTAATAAAAAGGAAAGATTAAAGAATAAAACTTCAGTGGCTCAAATGTATAAAGTAATTTAATATGGTGGGAGCATTAATTATTTTAGCTTAATTGAATTCTGAGGACTGCGGCAGTTGCATTTTTGTAGACAAGCCCTGTTTATTACTTCTCTGTGTAGATTAACAGTAAAGGAAACACAGATAACTTTCAGTTATTTATTGTAAAATAAATGTGTCAATTCATGTGTAAAGCAAGCTGCTCAGAGATAATTGAGTCTTCATATTTTAAGAGGGGGACTAGGCATCACGGGCACTTCTCCGCCCAGGCTTCCGGAATCCCGTCCAGCTGCTGCCCACGCTCCCGGCCCCCGGGCCGGCTGGCCTCCCATGCTCCTGCCTCCCAGCCAGGGCTCCAAGCAGTCCTCCAGCCCCTCCATGCCCTGCTGTTGTCCCCAGGGCCTTGCTGGCCCTGGCCAGTAGCTGGTGAGCGGGTGGCTGGTAATTCTTGGATTCTGCTTCTGGCTCTGGCTGTCCAGGCTCGGAGGTGGCCAGGGTGAGGTGGCCTCGAGGGTCCTGGTGGCTATGAGGGTCCCGCCTTTCCCAGGGCCAGCAATCCTCCCAATGCCCAGGCAGGTCTCCACACTTCCTTGCTACCAGGTGCTTCTAGAAGTGGGGACTCCAGAGACAGACCCGAAGGGGGTTCCTCTCACCCTTAAGGGAGATCCCAGGGTGAGAACTGCATGGGGGCTCTGTCAGTCATCACACTATGGTGTGGACCTCATATCAGCCATTTCCTTGGGACAGTCATTCTGGTTAATTACGATTTTTTTTTTTTTTTGGTTAATGATAGAGAAATAGGAAGGTAGACGGAGAAAGTTTCTGAAGCTTTGTTTTCTGGAGGGCATTCATTCATTCATTCATTCAGCAACTGAGCACCTGGGGCCCTTCTTCCACCCTGGGTGTCCCCACCTGGCCCCCCAGGTGAAGAGCCCCCAGGGGAGGGAGTGGGCGTTGCCGTGAGGATAATGGGCAGAGGGTGAGCTGGCAGCAGTCCTGCTCTCGGGTGCATTCTGGGTCCAGGGCCTGGTTCCCTGCTGAGCACTCCTGTGGGCAGAGGAGGTCCTTGGAAGCTCGTTTCAGGCCTGTCTGGGGATGGGGTGGAGTTGGTCAGAGGTGGGGTCTTTGGCTGGTGGTCTGACTCAGGGCAGCTACGGTGCCTCTGATACATCGCTGCCTGTAGGTTTACAGTCTTCATGTTTCTTAAGGCTACTGCCTGTGGCATCCTCCCTATCTCTGTCGGGGTTCGGGGGAGCGGAGGACCCGTCCATCGGGGAAGCTGAGACATGTTCCAGGGTTTGCAAAGAGCACGTGGTGGCGCCAAGCCGTTATCTGGGAGGGGCGTTTTGAGGACGGTTGAGGAGAAAGGGGCTTTCAGGGTGCTTGGGGTTTGAAGGCTGCCTGCTGCTGTGTGGGAAACAATGCAGCCCCAGTCGGAGCCCCACGTTGCTCCCTGCCAGCCTTGGGCAGAGACTCAACCTCCCGAGCTGCGGTTTCCTCATCTGTCATTGTGACATTTATGATGAGTGCCTGGCACACGGTGGGGGTAGGTGTGCTGCAAATAGGAGCTTTTCCTGGCCCTCGGCTTTCTCTCCTCCGATGCATTTTCGGGTGGTAGAGCAGCTTGAAACGGTCTCCTCGGCACTGGGCTCCGTCAGGGTTGGGACAAACGTCCACTGAGTTGTGGGACTAACTCCACCATGACAGGCAGCGTCAGCACAGAGAGACCCTCTCCCCCACATTCTGTCCTTTGTTAGGCAGCTGTCCCTTGAGGATCTCTTTGCAGGCGGTGCAGTCTGTGGGGGCCGGCTGGGGTTTCGGGGTGAGGGAGCACAGGCTTCGGCGTCTACCGGGTGGAATCCCAGCTCCGTCACTCACTGCTGGCCACGCGTGAGTCGCTTCACTTCTGGGCCTCCGTTTCCTCGTCTGCACCTCCTTTTCAGGGTTATGCTGAGGATGAAATGAGGAAGCACCTCTCTGGCGCAGGTTGGGCCTGAGGCAGATGATCGAGAAGTGGATACTTCTAGAAAGCCAAGCACAGGAAAGTGTGGGCCCTGCTTGGCAGCAGGCCGAGTGCTTGCTTTTCTTGGTCAAAACCATGAAAACTTACCTGGGATGTCTCTCATAGTGATTTCCTACGGGTTCCTCCATGTAATTCCCACTTGGTACTACCACTGAAGGAGACACTTGATCACAGGAATTTGGTTTTGCCTGTTATCAGCCCTTTCATAACCAAATGAAGCTACAGAGGGAGGAATGAACTATAAGCCTTCACTTAACCGCCTGCCTCCCTAACCCTCCAAGTCCCGAATGTCAGTTTTCTGGAGAAGTGTGGAGACAGGCAGCAGGTGACAGGAGGTGGCACATCCCCCCTGGGCTTGGAGGTGGCAGGCAGCCCTGGCTGCGATGCCCCTGCCCACTTTAGATGTCTTCATTGGCAACCCAGGGAGGACCCGGGATGTACCTGGGAGATTCTCGTAGCAGGTGGAGGCACAGATACGGGTTTGGTTTGGGGTCCCAGTGACCCATTGCTAAGCAAAACGTGTGAGAGAAGAGGACTTCTGACGGGCCCAGGGATTTACATGCTGCCTTGAGAATGTTTGCTCCAGACTTTTAAAAATAAATAAAATAAACGTGAAAAAAAATATTAGCTCAGCCAGGGGGAGAAACTAAATAACTTGCTTGTGCTGGAAGCTAGAGATAAACCCCACTTGCAGGTTGCCTTAAAAACTTGCATTTGATCTATTTAGAGTTGTTATTTTCCCTTCAAATTAAGAGGAGTTAAATCCATGTGTGTTGTGGCGTGGATTATCTTTTTTTATTATTAAATTGTGACAGCTAATTATTAGTTCTGTCTGCACCGAGGAAGACTGCAGTGTTCTGTCTGAGGGACATGGCCTTGGGCTCAGGGTGGGGTCTGGGTGTCAGGATGGCTGAGCAGGGTAGAGTTCGGGCTGGGCTGGTGGGTGGTGGGGAAGAGGGGTGCTACCTGAGATCCCTCACTGTGTTAGAGGCTTTTCTTGGGTTATCTCACTTAATTCTTCAACCTGGAAATAGATATTCTTGATCTCACCTTGAATTGGGGCTCAGAACGGTTAAGGGACTTGCTGAAGGTCACACAGCAGAGCAGTCAGACCTGGGTCTGCCTGGTTTCGTTGGATAGCAAGGGGTGTAGAGGATTTGGGGAGGAGTAGCCTAACTCTGTCTGGCTGACTGGTCGGGCCTTGATGGCGGGCACTACCTCTGACCCCATCTAAGATGGCCTTTGAAGCTTATCCCAGATATGACCCTGTGGATACAGCCAGGAATCCCCAGCCTGCCAGACCCCCAGAGACCGTGGCCGCGGTCTGTGGCATCCGCATATACTGTCCTGTACTTCCTGATGAAGGTATTGGAGAGACGGGTGGTGACGAAGAACACAGTACGATGTAAATTCAGGTGCACCTGGGCCAGAATTCTAAATCCTTTCCCATATATACAATTATTTCTTGTGTTTTATATTCATTGTTGCATAGTTTTTTTCCGCTTAAGTACAAATTATTTTTTTATTTTGAGGAATTGTGGTTTTTCCCAGGACTTGCTGTGTGACTGTCAAGCCAACCGTTTGCCTCCCCACGTCTCCGTCCCTTTAACTGGAGATACTCTCCCTCGTCTTTTGGGCTTGTTGCAAGGTTTGATTCAGACCAGGCATACATAGAACAGGCCCTTGGGGTTTTAGCTGTTGATAGTGGAGATTCTGCTGGTGGACCCAGGGGAAGCATCTGGCTTCCGAGCCTCCTGGAAGGACCTTGCTGACAACTCTTCCTTCTCACCTGCTCAGTGACTTGCCTGCGCTTGCGTAACTAGTTACTGGCAGAGCTGAGTCCAGACCCCAATTATCTGGAGTCAGCATAGGTGACTTTTTGCCATCCCAGGCTGCCCAGCCCTGTAGCTTGAGGCCGTCTCCCCTGGTGGAGTCCCGGTTTCCTCAGCTGAGAAAGGGGGTGAGCCCTGGAGGTGGTGGACCTACCTGCCGCGTAAACTGTGCAAACTGGAGTCAAGAGTGTGTGCAGCTCAACTTGGTGACATCAGCACGGATTGTAGGTGAAAGTTTTATTGCATTAAAGAAAAAGGACAACGCTGGTCAAATCAACGGGTGTTTTTTCCCACTTTTAAGGTTTGAGGCCTTATTTACTGACTTATACACATGGTTCCATACTTCCAGCAGTAATTCAGGATACAGGAGAGAGGCAAGATAAGAAAAAGACAGAAAAGCAGCTGGGCCCCCAAGGGGCGAACTTAACCAACATTCAGCCTGAGTTAATATTATCATTCTTAGTTTTTTGGACAATAAATAGTAATTGACTAAGTTTTTTAATCAGGCATTTGACAGCTTTTTTTGGAGGGTTGTTGCTCATTTTCACGCGTGGCAAATGCATTAACCACCAGGTCTAGAATCTGTTAGGAGTGGGCTCTGCTGATAATCTATAGAAATAAGGCTGGCTGGCTGTCACCCCGTGCTTTTGGGGTCATCTTTTCACCGAAGAAACAAAGAGATTGAGTTTTTCATAATTTCATGTAAAATTTATTTTACACGAAGATAAATTTTGAGACAGAGTCTCGTTCTGTCACCTAGGCTGGAGTGCAGTGGTGCGATCTCAGCTCACTGCAACCTCTGCCTCCCAGGTTCAACTGATTCTCCTACCTCAGCTTCCTAGGTTCAATTGATTCTCCTACCTCAACCTCCTGAGTAATTGGGACTACGGCACCCGCCTGGCTAGTTTTTGTATTTTTAGTAGAGATGGGGTTTTGCCATGTTGGCTAGGCTGGTCTCGAACTCCTGGCCTCAGGTGATCCGCCCGCCTCGGCCTTCCAAAGTGCTGGGATTACAGGCACGAGCCACCACACTCAACCTGATATTAAATTTAACTCATACTTACTAGATCTTACTGTGTGCCAGTCCCTATTCTAAAGACTCTGCAGATACTAACTGGTATAATCCTCCCTGTGACCTTATGGTATGCTAATATCAGCCCCACTTTATAGAAGAGGAAACTGAAGCCCAGAGATGTTATTTACCCAAGGTCACACAGCGGTAAGTAGGGTCCCAGGGTGTCAACTCTTGCAGTTATGTTCTTCACCGTGGTCATATTTCCTCCTATGTTCCCATCCACTGTCTCTGCCCCACAAGGCTGGGAAATCAGAAATTAGTTTCATTTTGTACATGAGGCAACTGAGTGATAGACAGGAACCTTGCACAGTTGTCCTGTGAGTCACTAGTTCAGCTGTGCCTAGTAATCAGGCTCCTGGGAGGGAGAACATTAGGGAAAATAGCGTATGCATGCTGGTCTCAATACCTAGGTGATGGGCTGATAGGTGCAGCAAACCACCATGTCACACGTTTGCCTATGTAACAAACCTGCAAAAATAATTAAAAAAAGAAGACAGGCTCCTGACTTCTTCCCAGGGCCGCACTGGGTCTCCACTGGGTCATTTCCCGGGACCCCAGGCGTCGTGGGACCGTGTGTTCTTTAACTGTGGCGGTGCAGTCCCTTTCTGCCCCTGGCCTGGTGATGAGTGATTTCCACTCTGAGGTCAAATCTTGGTGGTGGGACTTGGGTTCCAGAGTCGGGTGAAAGGACTAAGACAGTGGGCACCCACCTGTCCTGGACACATCTGTGGGGCATGCTGACTGCATTTTGGGAGGAGCTGGCCCCCTTGTCATGAGTTACAGGCAAGTGGCCCTGTTGAGTCCAGAGTGGAGAGACGCAGGCACAGCGGAGTATCCTACCCCAGCGGCTGGCAGGCTGTGTGACCTTGAGCAGACGGAACATCCCCCTCTCGGGGGCTGAGCCTCTGGGGCTGAAATACGAGATGGAGCTGCCAGTGGTTTCTAGCAGCTGCGAGAGCCAGGTGGGGGGTCATGGATTTCCCACCTCAACTCCTCTCACACCTAGTAGTTCCCCCAACTTTCCTCATTTTTTACATTAATTAGGCTTAGGAGGCAGTTTTCTCTGAAGAAATTGGTGGTGAAAATGAAAACAGTTAGATTAAAAGCTTAGGTCTTTCTGCTCCAGGCTGTGAAGATCCTTCTGGGAGAATTTGGTGCACTCACTGTGAGGTTGACAGTTGAAGCTCAGAGCCCCTCCTGTGGCCAGGCCCTGTCCCGAATGTCCCCGTGTGGTTTGGCATTCTTTTCTTTGTAATGAGTGTACCCTGAATTGTATACACCTCGGGCCCCACAAGATCTGGACCCACCCTGGCCCAGAGCCTGCCGGGGGTGACCAGTGACCTCTGGGTGTACTGAGTGGGAGCCTCCTGAGGGCAGGGTGTGGTCAGGACTTGCAGGCCTCAACCCAGGGAGGAGGAGGCCTTGCCGGAGAAGGCAAGGCATCCCAGGCTTCATTTTATTTTGTTTTTAAGTTTTATTGATGCCTTCTTGCTGGTCTGCTGATTTTGGTCTGGAGGGTCCTGGGGTGTCTCAGAAAGGAGAAGTCTGTGCTGAGGCTTGACAGAGGAGGGCAGGACGGGAGAGAGGTGGGACCTCCTTGATGAGCCACAGGTCTGGGAAAGCATCTGCCCCTCACTGCTCAGACAGCTGGGAAACTGGGACCACAGGCTCCTCTGGGCAGAAAAATAGTAACAAAATGGCCTTATTGTTGGAGGTGAGAAGTCAGTCTGTCCCACTCCTGGTGTGGAGAGAAGGCAGCTTTTCAGATGCACCAGCCAAGGGCAGGGTGAGCACCCCAGCGCAGGACCACCTGCTCAGTCTCTAAGCCAAGGTGATGTTTGATCAGGGCTGTTTTCCCCCCTCCCCTGCCCTGGGCAGCTTCCACAGCCTTCAGGTTGTGGGTGTGGACACAACCTCAAAGGTGCAGGCAAACAGGTGTGTGGGTCAGCATCTACCCAAGATGAATCCAGAGGCACAGAGCCTAGGGGCTGGCAGCCCCATGCCTGGACTGTGCTTCTAGTGTTATGGTACAGACAAACCATCCTTCCAATCCCCAAGAGTGTGCAAAAAACACGCATCTATCTCCTGATGAGTGCAGGTACCAAAGGCATCCTGGAAAGAAGTAGAGAGGTGGCTTTATTTCAAGTCTTTTCAGGGCAGAGCACACCTTCCGGAGAGTGTAGCCAGCCAACCAGGGATTCCAGGCTCCTCCCCTGGGGTTAGGAGGTAGAGACTGTCTGTCCTGGGCTCAGAGAGACAGCAACTGCCTGGATTCTTCTCTGTTCAGGAGAAAATGGGACAAACCTTCAATGACTCCTTCCCACCTTCAGCAGCTGGCTAAAAACTGTTGGAGTTGGTACACCCAACAACACTAAATTTTCCTGGGGCTGGAGCGGGTTCTTTTCTCCTCCCACCTCAAGTTCAAAGCCAGCCAATTAAGAAAACTAAACAGTGTGGTCTCCTCTCTGCATCATTGGCTTGTAAAACTTTCCCTGCAAACTAGGCGACTTTATTTGTTGGGAAAACGAAGTATGTAATTTTCCTGACCTGGCCTTTGCTTTGGGGAGACGCGGAAAGAGAGAAAGAAGTCATTTCCAGAAACAGACGAGCCAAGAAGCAAACCAAGGTCCACACTGCAGCGTCAGGGCAGCGTAGACTGCAGCGCCGTGGTCTGGAACGCCGAAAACAGCTTGGTGCGGGGAGGCGGGGCTCCAGGCTCCAGGCTGCGGGGCAATCTGGGGCCTGCCTGATCACTCTCTGAGGGGTGGACATCGAAGTCCTCCCAACTCTGCTTCTGAACCTCTGGGTGCCACCTGCCTCCCCGCCACTGCGATTTTCCAGTTTCCCCGGCGATTGCAGCTTGCAAGTCTCCTCTCGCCTCCTTCTATCTCCAGCAGCCCCTCCTCAAGCCTGGACCCTCCCCACCCGCCGAGGGTGCCTATCCCCAGCAAATCATACCCATCCCTTCCGCCGCCCGCGAGACGGCCTCCCCCTGCCCTGCCCGCGAGGGACTCCAGGCTCCTCCCTCCGGGGGCCTCAGTGGTTGGGGTCCATAGTCCCCCGCATTGCCACACAGGAGAACACAATGGCCTTCCCCGCGGCCAGGGGCGCTGAGCTCTGCAGAGCCGCGGCGTCTCCCGGACCCCGCACCCGGCACGGCGCAGACACTTTGGCAACTTTAAAACTGAGCGGGCCCCCCCTCCCCCTGCGAGCGGTGCCGTGTCCCGCTGGCGCTGGCCGGGTCGGGAGGCTCCTCGGCACCGCTCCGGGGCCTTCGGGCGCGCCTGGCCGGTGCCTGGCCGCCCGCCTCCGATTCGCCCACGGCCTCGAGCAGATCGTCCACTTCCTTCCCTCTCTCCGACCCGGGCCCGCTGCGCCCGACGACTGTGCCTTGGTGGGGGCGGGAGGCCGAGAGGGCTCAAGGTCCATGCATAATTCGGGGGCTTAATGGACCAGCTGCCCCAGCCGGGCGGCGAGGGGCGGGCGGAGGCGCAGCTGACCCAGCCCGCGTCTGGCCTCGCCGGGAAGGCGCGCTCCTTTCTTCCTCCCCTGACTCTCCCCTCCCCCACTCGGCTCGGGTCCGAGGAAGGGGGGTGGGCGAGCCGAAGGGCCAGCTGTGGGGAGGGGGTTTCCCTCGTGCGTCAGTGCAACTTTTGCTTTGGGGGGCGGGGGCGTGGAGTGAATCGGGGCCGCCTCGGGAGCGGCTCCCGAAGGAGTTGGAATGCAGGTTCCCTCGGAGCACTCGGCAGCCCTGGTCTTTTCTCCTGGCCCCTTTCCTCCCCGCCCCCTGGCGGCCCCCTGTGGGTCCCCAGCCCAGCAGCCGCCTAGCGAGCACGCCCCTGGCCCCGGGCCAGCCCCCTTCCCTGGCAGCCGGCGGAGATGGATGGAGGCGGGGACCCAAGGTCAAGGGCGGGGAGCCCGCCGGCCCCGGGCCCCTTTGTGCGCCTGGGACCGCCACTCCTCCGCCAGTCGCCCCCTCTCCGGCCCTTGGGCGCCCTCCCGGGTGGGTGATCTTCCCATGCATGGGGAATGTGGTAGTGGTCTCCTCCCCGAAACCGCCGCGCGCGGGGTCAGGTCGCCTGGCTGGGGTGGCATTCGTCCCGGGTGCTGGGGGCGCACGGGGGTCCCTCTTCCGCCCGCCGCCATTGCCCTGAAGAGTGGCGCCGTCTTCCTCAGCCCACCTTGGTGGGACAGAGCGGGCGGTTCCGGGGATCCAGGTGAGGCTGGACGGAAAGAGCCTCCGCGAGTTCCCTTGTACTTTTTTTGGTCATCCAGGGACAGCAGCCCCAACTCAAAGTGGGGATTACGTGGGGACCTTATTTTTTTCCCAAGGGGGAGGAGAGTAAGCCCGCTTTTCTAGATGGAATCCTGGAGCTGGGATTTTAAAATCCTCAAGGACCAAAGTGTTTTCCCAGTGGTGTGGGAATGGAACTCTCCACTAGAGTGGGAGACCGAAGCCTCCTGGAATTACAGGGAATTCATGGCAGGCCTCCTTCCAGCCTGGCTTCTCTTAGGATAACCCCTTCCAAGAATTTGTGTGCAAATCGTCATCTTGCTAGGGGTCTCTAGTTTTGTGCCTTAAAAATTGGCCTCCAATTGTTTAAAACACTTCAACAGGCCCTTAAAGACCCAGAAAAGCAGTGTGGTTGGACTCCCAGCGTATCCACCACGAAACTCTTAAGAAAACGTTCAAACATTCCCTCAAAGCTGTTACTCTGGAAATAAAAATATGCTGTTCGCCTGTAGCTGATTAAAAGTTTACCTTCACGGTGACAGCTTTTCCAGGCTAGGATTGGAGCCATATCTCTATTTTCCATTTTTTTCAGAAATAAATGTGAACCAGACAGAATAGATTTGCTATAACAAGAGTCTAGGTAGTTTAAAAAATGTGCGTATACATATGTATTTATGATTTGGGTCAGAAACAGTATATTACACTTTCTGTGCTCTCAAGGCTAAATTATTGTGTAAACGGTACCTTCATGGCGTTTTGAGTAAGAGTTGATTTTAAAATCTCAGATTTAGCTAACCTGAACTTTGAGCAGCCAGCTCTTCTGGTAGAGGAATCTGAAGGCATTTGTCAATTTATTTTTTGAAAGGCCTCCGGAAAAGGTAACAAATTCAACACTTGGGAACTCAAAACTACTGCCAGTCCTGGACAGGAAGGTTTACATATCTGCCTGAACTTGCTCGCTGATTTCTCAGACGTCCATTTATAACAGTTCTAACAAGATAGAATCTGCCTTTGAATATCTGTAAATACGGGTAAAGATCACAATCCGGCACTCATAATGGTCCAAAACGAACTGGCAGATTCTCGTGTTTGATTAATATTTATGTTACCGGATTCCTTTACAGAAAGAAAGATGAAACGCTAATTATGTGTGTGTGTTTGAGGGGCCCCATCCTAGGTCTCTGCAGTTCATTTAAAGTGATGTACATGTTAGGATTTTTGGAGACAAGGGTGTGTGTGGGGGGTAATTGTTGATGTTCTGCTTGAAAGACAGGTAACCTGTGGTTGCTGAAGTATTGGCAGGTACACTGAGGGGGAGGCTGACTTTTCATTTTCATTTTCTTTATTTTGACGGCTCAACAGTGATCAGAATTATGGGTGATTTCTCCCTCTAGGTTTGGGTTAAGGCTTGGACAGTGTGGTAAAAGGTTCTTGTTCAGAATCTTCCTTAAGGATAACTGGAAGCCCCCGGGGTGCTCTGGCGTCTTTGAGGGCACACACTTTCTGCGCCTGAGTGGCAGGGTGGGCTGCCCTGCGGCGTGTGGTTCCGAGCCCTGGCAGGTGTCTTCAGGGCACTTGCTTTGCTTTTGTTTTAGGAGCGGTGTGTGGGAGATTTGCCTGGAAATGGGGGGTTCTCTCAGCTGGATCATGTTGAAATACCAGTGCAATTGGTAGCCTCCTTCGGAGGTGCTGTGTTCAGCATCTTCAATTTTATTGGTTTGAGAGATCTAGATTTTCGTATAGGATTTCCTACGAGGGTGGCTTCCAGAGTGGCACCTGAGTTCTGCTTAGAGGTTCAATACTATTTGTTGTTGCTAGAGCATCAGGGGCCGTCTCATTGTTAGAGCAGCAGAATCTAGAGGTTGGCATGTGACATGGGGTAGCCTCAGATGCATCTCCTTTCTAAACAGCCCACGGCAAACCAGTTCATCTGTTAGTTTCTTCATCTATAAAATGGGGCTAGCCAATTGTTTACTTTCCCCTCACTGTCCAGATATGAAAACAAACCCCTCAGTAGGAGTGAATCAATCGCTGATTTAAAGGCATCATAAAAATGGAGAACTGTTATTGTTTAGTGCGTGGGGGCAGGGTGGCTAATTTGCAAAAGGGAAAGGAATCAACTAGCTGCTTGTAGAGGGTGTAATTTTTTTACTGCAAGGGGGAAGAATTAGGGGCTTTGGGAGAAGGTTTATGTGGGGAGGGGACTTGGGTTTTTGATTTAGTAACCTGATACCAATAGGAGACACCCCCCTCTCCCTATGCATTTTAGAGGACTGTTCCCCCACTCCAGCTCCCTATTGTTGGGATTGTCACATGATTCAAAATCTTGACACTGAATAGTGTCACTGTAGCCCTTGACCCGAATACCCCAGAAAAGGTATTTTTCCTGATATTTGGTCTCTGGCCTCAGAAGGAGAGGAGCTGGACAGGGGCCACATGGACTTGGATTGGGGAGGAATGCATACAGCAGGCAGTCTTTAAATGCACAGTCTTGCTAGGTGCCGGTGAGGAAGGAACTCAAGCGGACTGGTGAGGAAATTCTCACCGCCTGTCAGAGCTAACAAAAATTGGCACGTATCTCCATGGAGCACACAGCTGGCTGCTGTGGAATGGGACCTTCGCTGGGGAAACCAGAGGCCCTAAGTGTCCTGTTGGGGCTCCATTTTACTTTTTGGTTGTTGCTTTTCTTTGGAAGTGGCTTGGGTTCTTTTTTCCAGCAAAAGCTGGATGACTTGAAATAGAGTTTTAATAAAATAACCTCTGGCAGGGCCCAAAACCTCTGGATTAGTCTTGTTAGTTCAGAAATACAGAAGCTTTCTTTATATATTGGGTTTGTTCACCCTGGCTGGGCCAAGACTTGGGGCTGGAGTTGTGGGGTGGGGGTGGGAGAGTGTAGCCCTCTCCTTTCCCCACAGGGGCCTTGAGCGAGCCCCTGTTCACTGGCTTTGGGGCTGGAGTGGGGGACGGCAGATACCCGGTGTCTGCGTTGGTGCAGGCTGGGAGCCAGGAGCTGTCTGGTGCTTCTTAATTGAATACAGATCTAAGTAAATTCCACGTGGGCATGCAAGGCTGGGCAAGGAAGGCAGTGATATTCCCCTCTCCACGGCTGGACTCCTAACCCTCCCAACCTGACGGGCCTCTCCTCTGCCTGTCGCTGTACCCAGCCCACATGGTTTGCGAGAAAAGGTAGGGAAGCTGGGGGACAAGATCACGCAACGCCCATGTAAATATTGTCTGTATGAACGAGCTCTTCCATCTTTTGTTAGTGGCAGCTCGTTAATTAACTAGAAGATTAGTGCTGCCTTCTTGTGACACATGCGTGTATTTTGGGTAGAAGATTCTTGTTCTCCTAAAACTCTGAACCGAACCGTTCAGGAAGTCTCCCTTCAGCGCCGCCTGCCCGGCTCCCTCTCCCCGATGTCCTCCCAGCTCCTCTTTTCCTGTCCCCTTCTACCCACCCTTTCCTTAAACCCAAGTGGGCTTGTAGCGGAGTGGAGGACAGACACGTTAAACACAGCTAAATAAATCATGTTTACGCTTGGCGTTCTCGGTAGTGAAAAATCTCTTGGCTGTTTTTACTTCCTTATTTCTCAGCATTTGCTTCCTACCTGCTTTTGAGCACATGCCCAGAAATAGTAGTTTTGTCAAATGAGGGGTAATGCCAGCCAGCCTTTCTCGCTGCCAAGGAAGCTGCTGGATTTTGCAAAACAGAGTGACGTTTTTTTAGTGACACTGATGTTTTTTTTTTCAAAGAAATTAGGATGTAGAATAAGGGTATTAAAATGCACTTAGGGAAGGGGGAAAAAGCGCTTGGTCACCCCTTACAGCACGGGACATGTAGCAAGCAGGTTCAGAGAAGAAAGGGCTCATTTTTATTTGTACTTGGCCGCTCCAGGGGCAGGAGGCAGCTGTCAGAGGCGGAGGAGCTGAGTCAGGTTCCCTTCGTCTCAGCCCCAAGACTTAATTTTCTCTGCCATTTTGGTGATGTGGTGCAAAGATTTTTCTTTTTTCTTTTGGGTTTTCTGTCTATTTAGTCTCTGAGGCCTCCTGAACGATGCTGCTTTCTTCCCCTGAGATTACAGCTAGATTCTCGCCCCGATCTGGAATTGGAACTTGTTGGGATCCTAGCTACACGACTATTGTTTATGTGTGTAAGAGTGGCCCCGGAGGCCTGCCCGCCTCTGAGTTCTTATCTATGATGTTGTTTTGGGGTATCTGAAAAGTCATTTTCATGATGGGATCCTGGGCAGAGAACTTCCTGGGTAATTACAGCCAAACAGAGGCTATAGATTTAAAAAAATTAAAAAAAAAAGCAGTCTCAAACAAGTAGGTGGCCTGTAAATACTGGGCACTCCTGTAGGGAGAAGAGGCTTGTCTTATCGTGGAATCTTTGCAGGGTTTCTGCAGTAAATTCTGAGGTCCAGCACATCAGCCCTGTTTCAAAGATAGCCGAGGAAAAAAAAATTACAACAAAATCAAAGTCAGTGTGCTATGATTTCCCCCAATTTCTAATGGGAATACTCTGCAATAGAAATGATATTTCCATTGAGGACTGCGCTGCCGGCTTCTTTAATTACATTAAATAGCGGTATAAACCTCAGCTGAATGTAAAGCTCTGTTAGAACGGCGTCTCGAGCGTGGCTAGATGAATCGCAAGGAGCAATGTTACTAGTGTTAATGTGCTAACAATCTTTATTAAATTAATCCTGTGAAGTGTTAATTTTTACAAATTTTCTTGTGCACACACTGCACGTCACTGCTAGTGTATGAGGAGATGAAAATGGATTTCACGTCAAAAAATACGAAGGTAGCTGTCAGATTGCTCCCTTAGAAGAAAATCTGTGATTTTTGCCACCAAATGTTACCTGTGCTGAAAAGAAGGCTTACAATATGTATATTAAATGCCATCTACATACGGAAAACTCAGTTCAAGGAACTACTTTGTTGAAAGTAATTACAGGCCTGTTCAATTTCTTAGTCAGTGACATTTCAGACTTGGCTTAGGAACATAAAGAGGCCATAGAAAGATTTTGTTCTTATGTAATGCAAAGCACTGAACCTCAGTATTCTATAAGTCCATTAGAAAAAGAAAAAAAGAAATGAAAGGGAAAAAAGAGATTTAATCATCAACAAAATCCAGGGGAGAGCTGGATATTTTTTTATTACAATAGTAGAAAGCAGTTGCCTATAATTCTATTAAATGCAACCCAAAACAAAATGTGCATTTAAACTATAGCAGGGTCCTCCTTTTTACTATTTGATTTCTTTATTCTTTTTCCTTTTTTAACCTTCTACTAACCAAGTTTATTTCTGTTCCATCTGAAACAAGAAACCCTGCCTGCACTGTGGTTGTCTGCTGCCTGATTGCTCAGGTAGAGTTTTATGGTCTGATCTTAAAAAGGTTGATGATGCTTACATTGCTCACATCCATGACTCCATGTGCACCTGAAATTTCTGTCCCTTTTTCTGGCTGCTTTGGGCCTGAGTCATCCCAATAACCTCCTTGCTGGGCACTCTGTTTTCTTTATGTTCTTTTTATTGGCTGTGCCGTGTATTTTCATTCTTAATCCTCGGGGATTCTCGAAGCTCAGCCTTCCTCCTTCTGTTTATTCCACTGCGCTGTCTGAGCATGGCTGCTGAGCAGAAGCCACTATTGGAGCCTGTGGGACTTTGGAACCACAACAGCTTCCTGAACTCACCAGTTTTTAAACATGTTTTATAGAGGGCCGGATTTTTAACATGCATCAGGATTCAGTGTTTTCTGGGGCATTCTTCCAAGGTCAGGGACGGTGGATGCTGAGGGGTTAGAAAAAGGTATTCTTAGTTTAAAACTCCTTGTGGGCACCCAATCTGAAGATGAGTTTCCTGGGTTTGGCCTTGTGTGACATGTGACTCCTATCTTAACTGTGTGTTTCCACCCCCACCCCCGCCCCCAGCTCTAAATTAATGAAGACATAGGAACATGTCTAAGGGATGCCTGGCCAAGCTTGTCATTGGAATCCGGTCCCTTAGTTCCATCTGGGAAAGGCTACGGGTCTCAACCCCAAGTTCTACACTCTTTATGCTTGGAATCCAAATGATTTATCTAACACTTCACTTCGGCTTGTAGCCTGCCTTCATTCTTCGTCAAGTTATGCTTTCTGCAGATGACACGGAGTATACTGTTTGTGGCTCTGTACGCAACTGGAGATGAAATTCCTGAAGGATCTTGGATTAGGTTGTCTTAGAGAGCACAGCCTGCTGAAGGTTGGAGTGGCGGCTGCGCCTCAGATCAAAAATCCTGAATCAGGAGGAAAAGGGGCAATTCCTTTGCCAGGTATGACTGGCTGGTTTTGCTGGTGAGATTTAGAGAATCTCTCAGCTGCGATTTCGCCATGGCCTCTATGGACTCTGGTTGGATGCACCCAGAACATCTTAACATGCCCACGTTGCCGAAAGACGAGTGTTTGTGTGTGTATGTGCATATGTGTGTGTATATAGAAGCTCTCTTATAGGTAATAGATGTGCATGCACACATTTTCTAACCAGTGTGACACAGGGCTTCACCTTCTGTTGTCCTCAGGCCTGCCTCTTCCAGGATTGTGGATCCCGATTTGGTGGACCTTGCCTGCCTGAGGTCACCCCAGAGGAGTTATATTCGTGTTTCTATGTGTCCTGAGGCACGATGCATGGGAGCAAAGGAGTGACCAGTGTTTCGCTGGAGGACAAGTGGAAGTGGTTTGTTTGCATTCCAGTAGTTCAGAGCACGCCAGGGTTCTCCCCAGAGACAAGCAAAAAAGACTCCAAGCTTTGTGTCCCTTACTGTCCCTCCTACCCCCAGCAGATGCCCACTTAGGGGCTGGAACGGCCAGCCCCCTCCACCTCTGTGGTTCACAGAAGATGGCTGAGGGATGCCCTTCCTTCTCAGCAACATCTGAAACGTCCTCTGCTCCCTCACAGGGGCCTTGGTGTTGGAATTTGTGATAGACCCTACCGTCCTTGGCTCAGGGTGCAGAAAGGGGATCGGCAGCCTTGGATATTTCAGTGGCCTGCATCTTGAGGAAATTGGAGTTGGCAGCCAATGAAGCAGGTGTTTTTGGACCTGGGGAAGGGGTGTGCCCAAGTGTGCCCTTCTAAATGGCAAGACACAGCTGCTAGGGGGCATTTTCCCTTTCTAATCTCCGGTGGGAGAAGGAGAAAGATTTTGGTAACGTTGTTGAGGGACATGGTCACTCCCTTGCTCTGCCTCTCCATTTTCTGGGATGTGTTAGATGGACAGCATGTTCGGGAGCGAAAATAGAGTGAATGATGATTCACCAGGACAGATTTTGGAAGTGCCCCAAGAGGAGGCGCTTAGAGGAGGGCAGCCTGGCTCAGGGTGCTCCCTGAGGTGTGCTTCTAGTCTCGCTCATAGCCAAGCCTTCTCGCAGTGGGCGCAGAGAGATACCTTGGTGGCCACATGGGGTTGTGGGGGGCCTGGGTGGCCTGTGGGGATCTCTGGATGGTCATTTGTGGAAGTGATGGTAGAAGTGATCTCAAGCCCGAAGATGAGCGGTTACACACGTTATGGAGGGCGCTGGCGAGCCCACCTCCCTTCCTGCAGCCTGGCACCCCTCAGCGACCCTCTCTGGGTCCATCAGGGCCTAGATGGTTGATGAGGGATGCTGGAGAGGCTCTTTCACCTGCATCTGAATTCTTCCCCTCCCAGCCACTTGCAGTGACTGCTGACTTTCAGCCGGCTGCCCGTGTAGAAGCCACACGTAGATTCGAACTATTTTTATGTCTCCCGTGTAATGACCCCGAAGGAACTCTTTAAACACAGTTGTGCACAACCTTGTGAGACCTCATTTTCCATTTTCATTGCTATTCTTTTCAAAGACACCTATATATTCACCCCTAAACCCAAAACCCATGGCAGCAAGGGACTGGGGACCTGTAGTGGCCATTGGGTGACCAGACAGAACAGTGGCATCTCATGGAGAATGAGAATCAGGAGTGGGAGGTGGGACTTGGGGAGCCCCGTCGCCCTGCCTGGCATTTCTAGGTCCCCCAAATGCTCCCAGGCAGTGAGCTGAGCCACGTGGCACACCCATTCCCCCTCTGGTCCTGACTTGGGGATCCACCCTAGACTTGCAGATTTTCATGGTAACCTATGTGTTTATGTCAACGCTTGGCTTTCCCTTCTGCTTTATTATTATTATGATCGTTGTTTAATATTTTTCAAGGAAATGGAAAACAAGTTCCAGTCATTGCTGGTTCCTATACCTTGGTAATTAAAAGCTAGAAAAAAAAAATGAAATAATACCTGTGGAGTGGAGGAATGTATTTTGTGAGTCCCCTCCCACCCCAGAGACCTGTGTAGCTCTGAAATTGAACAACGAAGAAGGCTCCCTAGAATTGTTCTTCCCTTTTCCTATTGTCTTAGCTACTCCCCCTCTACGCCCCCCACAGCCCCCCAAAAAAGGGATTGAGAAAAAGACGAATGATGAGAAGGCCGGTCTTGTCAGGTGAACACCCAGTGCCTGTCTCGTGTAAGGTGGCACTCGACTTCTTTCAAGTAGGAAATTGCCAAAATGGATGTCATGGGCTGCTAATTAGATGTATTTTAACTGCAGGATCATTTTACCAGCTAATACTGTTATTATGTGCTTCAATGTGAACCCATGGTGGAGCTGCTAAAATATGAGCATGCAGTCTTAGCAGACAGATCTTGGAGCTGGTGGGATGGGTGGAGGGTGCTTTTCCTCCTGGCCCTGAAGACCCCCAGGCCAGGCCCTGTGCTGAAGGTCTGGGTCCTTTCAGCCTCTCAGGAGCCCCCCCACTACCCTGTTCTCCCGAAGACCACCTCCTCCTTGTGTTTACACCAGGGCCTGAGCCTCCAGGAGGCCTGAGCTCTGTAGACTCCAGGCACCAGCATTACGCCCCCTCCCCGCTAGACATCACTGTTCCCTCTGGACCAGCCTAGAAGCAGCAGATGACCACAATCCATGGTGGTGCCTGCCCAGAACCGGAAGGTCTGAGTTTCAAGCATTAGGGTTTAAAGTCTGTGCTGGCTTCTCCTCCATCTTCCCTCTGTAGCAAACCGGAAAAAGAATCCCAATTTCCCGTTGGGGTGGGAAGAGATGAGCTAGGATCAGGATAATGATTTTTAAATGTGAGCAAGGCATTTGACTTCATGTGATGTCTTTCCCCCTCACCCTCTTAATACATAGCTTTTTTTTTTTTTTATCATCCTTAAGACAAAGTAGCTGGCAAAATATTTAAGTGATCAGAAAGAAATATTTTTATTTGCCCGCGTGCGAATTGGGTTATCTGCCTATCTTGTTTATGAAATTTGGCGCTGCCTTTCCTGCACAGTACGCTCGCCTCTCAAATCTTTCCCGGCTCCCATTTCCATATTTCTGCGTGCTTGTTCTTTGTTAATCACTTGGCAAGCGCTTATTTGAATATTAAAAATTTCTTTAATCATCAAAGGCAGGAGCACAGTCTCATGAATATTCATATTTTCCCCCTCCTCAGACTGGATTCTAGTTCATTACCCTGCAGTAAAAGCCAAACAGCCATCAATCGCCCTCATTACAGGCTCTGGCGTTTTGATTGGCTGCCTGCTGCCCAGAGCTTTTTTTTTTTATTTAAAAAAATTTTTTTTCCCTTCTCCTATGAGCTGTCTTGTACCTGCCAACAACCAAAAAAAAAAAAAATCAACAATGCAAGAATAAATTTCTCTGGTTGGAAAACAACTTTGCAAACTTGTCAAACAGTCCTTGTGGCTTGCTTGCTGCCGCCGTCCCTGTAGTGTCCACCGGCGCCACCTCTTCCCAGCCCCCCCCCCCCCCCCCCCCGACCCTGCCCTCCCCCCAACAAAAAAAAAAAAAAAAAAAAAAAGAAGCCCAAGACAAAAGGGGGGGGAGAGAAAATTAAATAAATAAATAAAAAGGGAGAAACTTGAGCCTCAGAGATGAATATTTGTCAAGAGAGTTGACGTAAGTTTCATTTGCATAATGACTTTGTACTTCTGCATTAATAAAATTTGCATATGAAGCCATGTTAATTACTCCTGATCATGCTTTTTGCATTCATGCATAGTAATTTTCTCCGACTTGTGAGAATTAATGTCTTGGCATGGGGGGAGGGGGCGCGGGGACTGTCAGGATCCCTTGCCAGTGTCCCTCACTCACGCGCGCTGCCTCCCTGGCTGTCTCCTTCCTTGATCTATGACTCATTTCTGCACTATCAGTAGGAGTTCTCTGCTTAAAAAAATGTATCAATTGAAAGGCAGCAGTAGGATGAAAAATAAACGTCTCCTGCACAGTGTATTCCTGACCATCTCTCTCTAGCTCCGAACGTGGAATCTGAAATCCTCCCATTTGGGAGGGGATGCCCCAGAGGCTTCAGGGGTGGGGAAGGCTTGAAATCCCCCCCAAACCGGGCTGGGGCTTTTCCAGGCGTTTTTGTGTCTCCATGCTCCTGGGCGGTGGGCGTGTTCCTGGGTGAGTGCGCATGCGTGAGGTACGGAGCTGGAGCATCTGCAAAGTCCCTGGAGAAGGGAGACGGGTGGCAGACCCCCGTGGAATGCTTAAACCCATGAAGGCAACAAGAATGAGCTTATGTATCATTGCCCTGTTTTGGAGCCTAAGAAGCATTTTAGGGGCCTTGTTTTTAAACTTTTTTGTGTGTGTGCATAGACCTCCAAAGAAAGCCTTCTTTTAGGAGTGTCTTGCAGGTCTTTGTAGCGGGCTTTGCTGTGTTCAGAGCACATCCTCTTGCTCTCTTTGCTGGGCAGTGCTGGTGCCTTGGAAAGGACCACAGGGATTGGGCAGGTATCGGAATGGAAAGTGCGAGAAGGATGCTGACCCTTTGCTGCGTGCTTCCTCTGGCTCTGGCTCTGGCACAGGGCTGGCCTGACCCTTCCTTTAAAGCTGAGGGAGCTGAGGCTCTGCGAAAGTGACTCACCCTCAACCAGGAGGCCAGGAGACGGCCAAGGAGGACTTTGAACCCAGGCCTCTCGGTCCTGAAGGCTGTGCGGCGTGGGAGCTCTGGTGGCTTCCTCTGTGCATGTGTGGCTGCACACCCTGTCCCCAGGCCTCAAGGACTCCTTAAGTGCTTTCTGGATTTCCCAGCTGCACTTTTAAAGGCAGATGCCCCTCCTCTGAGGAAGGATGGGGCTGGGAGGTAGGCTGGGACAGGTACTGAGGCTGTTTTTCCAAGTTAAGAGTCACGTGATGTAAAGTTGACCATTTTAAAGTGTACAGTCAGTGGTTTTGAGTCTAGGCACAATGTCATGCAGCTGTCACTCCTAAGTCCCGAGCATTTTCATCACCCCCCGAAGAAACTCTGTACCCATATCCTCCCTTCTTGCCCCTCCCGGCTCCCCAGCCCCTGGCAACCGCTACTTTCTGTGTCCATGGATTTGCCGCTTCTGAGCATTTCATATCCCTGGAGTCACGCAGTATGTGGGTCCTTTCATCCCTTTGGGCTTTTGCAATAGTTTCAGATTTCTTGAGTTCCACCTTTGGGCAGGGCTCTGGGTTTAAGTTGCCCCATGGGGAAACCTCTCCCAGGGTAGAAGATGCTCTGAGAGCCCCAGAGAGGCCCCGAAGAGCTTGGGATTTGAAGCCCCTCTCCAGGTTGCCCCCCTCCCCTCCGCCTCAGTTGAGCTGGCCCCTGGAGCAGGTCGACTTCAGGAAGGTCAGAATTCCTAATGAGGCCCTGGGGACCTGTCCAGGGTGGCCCAGCCCCCGACCCCTATGCAGGGCGCATTGTGTGTTTTGTGACATCACCTTTACAGACCCTGGCTCGAGCCCCACCTTGGGCCTTTCCATGAGAAGGGTGTGGCCAGATGCCTGTTTTCTAGCTGCTCTCCAACTGTCCCTCCCGCCACGGAGGCAGAGTCAGCTCCTTGGCACCTGGGACAACTTTACCAGGCCTCTGGGTGCTTCTGCTGGTTTCTCCATCATGATAAATGGTGCTGGCTGTGTCGTGGCCTCACCCAGAACCCAGGAACCGGAGCTTGGGTTTGGCCTTTGCAGCTACCAATGGCTGGATTGAGCCCAGGATCTCAGTCCTCCTCCCCTGACTAGAGATCCTGGGAGCCCTGGTCCCTTCACCCCATTCACTGCAGCCCTAGAGGGAAGCAGAGCATTGTGGGCTATGGAGACACAGCTGGGGTCCAGTCTCAGATATCCCTGAGCCTCAGTTTCCCCCCAGCAGAATGTGGATGTTTGCTGAGCGAGGTGGCTATCATGATGATGAATGACCCAGAGTCCTCAGTGGTCTGCAGGGAAGGCCCACATAGGGATTTGAGACCACCAGTGGACAGGATCACATGCAGCGTGCAGGCCAGGGAGGTTCAGGCTAGGGCAGGCTTCCAGGAGGGGGCAGGTGCTGACTGACCTTCCTTGAGGAACGGTACTAAATCTAGGACCTGACCTTCCCATCAGCATCTGAGACTGGGTTTACAGGTTCCTCAGCCATGTTCCCCCAGGGCTTACCCTAGCTCAGAAACACCCTGGGCCCTAGGCCTAACCTAATATGAGGTCTTCATTGGCCCAGAGGGGTCCGAGCAGTGTTGGCGTTAGCTTTGACCTCTTGATGGGACACTGACAGTTGGCAGTCCCTAAGCAGGGGGTCTTGTTCAATGCCCCAATGCCTCAATCCTGGATAACCCATGTTTTAGAGAAACCAGGGTACAGAGAAAGAGCCCTGGTTCTGGGGCCAGACAGCTGGGGCTTGGATGCGGCTGCTGATGTCTGCAGTCATGCCAGCAGTTTCCTGGTCTGTGCAATGGGTATCCTAAGCTCCACGCCCTGTGAGTGTGTTAGGAAGTCCAGTCCAATGAAAACTGACAGGCTCCTGGCTTGCAGGGCCCCGTAGCTCTTCTTGGGCTGGGGGGATCCACGTGGGGGCTCTGGAGTGGGCAGACCTGTAGCCGTGCAGACCTGTGCTGGGCCTCCCTGCCAGAGCCGGCCAGGCCCAGCTGCCCGTCCTCTTGTTGACGTTTCCTTTTTGTCTCTCTGATGCTTTCCTGTTCAATTATTTGCCCAGGGAATTTGGGCTTCTTCACTTGTGGTTTTGGCAAGGGCTTCACACAAATGTTTTGCCCTGGTGGTCTCATAGCCATTTAAGATAAACGGCTAAATCAAACGCAGGCCTTGCCAGGGAGCTGAGCGAGCTGTGGGGCTGGGCAGAGGCGGGGCCGGCCCCGGCCCTGTGTCCTTGCTCTGTCACATGGCGGGAGGCCTCCCAAGCCAGGCTGAGATGTTAGGAGGGACTGAGCAGTGCCAGGGTTTTCTTGGGGTGTTGTGGGGGTGCAAAAGCCTTCTGAAGGGCATTGGGGCTGGGGTGCACATGCTCGGTGCTTGGGGCTGGAGAGAGCCCCCGCAGGTAGTCTGCAAGCCGGGAAGCTCACAGTGCCCAGACACCCGGAGGCGGGCGGAGCTCTCCCTGGCCTGTATGAACAGCCCGTCCTGAGACAGCACACAGGGGAGGCTCTGAGCTTCTCAGGGAGGGCTAGCCCGAAGTTTTGGAAACAGATCCCCAAATGGAACCTGCTTGATTGCTCCAGAAGCCCCCATGTGTGGGGTCCTTCCTGAGAGCGGGGCCCTCACAGCCCCCATTCGCCCAGCCCCCTGCACGAGGCCCCCAGAGGTGGGGTCCTGCCTCCTTGACAGCCCAGCCTGGCAGCTGTGGAAACAGGGCCCTTCCCAGAGCCCCCTGCCCACCTCCCCGCGCCCATTCCCCTGCCTGTGTCCCAATCGCCTTCCCTGCTGGGCCTGGCACCCCTGGGGCCTCCCACCCCTGAAGGGTGGCCTGAGCCGAGCCCCGCACCCCGGGCCCCGTCCCACCCCGTGCCCCTCACACGGTCCAGGGCCCGACTGACCAGTCTTTTCTATTGTTTTTTCTCCAGGGCCGTGCAGGCCTGCCCAGCTGCCAGCGGTGGCCCCCATAACCGCCTCCTCCCACCCTCACTCATCCGTGATCACTTCACCTCTGCGGGCCCTGGGCGCTCTCCCACCCTGCCTCCCCCTGCCGTGCTGCAGCGCGCGCCCGGTCTCGGGTGACGGGACTCAGGGTGAGGGTCAGACGGAGGCTCCCTTTGGATGCCAGTGTCAGTTGTCAGGTAACAGACGACGTGGCGGTGGGGGGTGGGCCCCTGGGGATGGCGGGGTGTGCCGTGGGCAGTGCTGGAGCAAGGTGGGGACCCAGGGAGGAAGGGCAGCTCCCACCCAGAAGGCTTTTTGGGGTGCCAGGGGAAGTGGTGAAGAATGTTCACTGAACTACGAGCCAGTGCCCGGTGCCCCGTGGCAGGAGTCCCCACCGTGCCCCCACCCGTTCTGAGAGTCTTGTTCCCGGAATGCTTCCCTAGCCTCCCAATCTGGTTTCTTTGGGTTGTTTAGCGGCAGCTTAATTGGATAACACTTAACATCTGAGGTTTTCTTCTGCCCTTGCCACTGCTACCCCTTCCCCCACCCCAGACAACACCCCGCCCTGCCAAGACAAGGCTAGGGGAGGATTCCTTGCTTGTCTGTGTACATTGCTGGAGCCGTCCAAAATGCTGAGTTTCTCTTTGGGAGAATGTGTTGCCCATTAACTTTGAAAAAGAAAGTGGCTCAAAAGGAGCCTCTTACAAAGCTGTGGCCACGAGAGGGAGTGAAACCCTGTGGGTGTGTGAGGGGCAGGGGTGGGGGCTGAGTACCTGCTGCGCGTCCAGCTCTGGGCCAGATCCAGACACAGCTGTGTTTGTGCTGACTCGTCCTGCTGTCCTGGGAGGGCGGTGTCCCTGCCCATTCTACAGGTGGGCAGACGGGGCAGGGTGGCCACACAGCCCTGTCCTCCTCTATGTGCTCTGCCTCTCCCCAGGTGGAACCCAAGATCTTATTCCACCTAGGGTGTCTGGGAATTCTTGGGGTCCCTGGGAAGTCAGAGGCAAAGGGCCCTCTCACAAGTCTGTCCCCGCAGCGTCTCAGCAGGGCCTGGTGTGAAAGCGCTGTGGCCACACAAGCCAGGATGCTGACACAGACACACGTGGCAAGTGGCCGTGGCCTGGTTGCTGTGGCAGGGGCAGGAAAGGAGAGAGGGTGGGTGCAGAGCTGGGGCAGATTTGATTGGTTCCTGCTTTGTCACCAGGCATGGTACAGGCTTTCTCTTGACTTGAGTTGTGAAAGGAAAACTGTTTTTATTGGGCAGGTTTTGTTTTGAATTGAAGCTGTCTCCAGGGACGGTCCCTGTTGGAGCCACAGTTCTGCAGAAGGCCACAGCCACAGCTCTGTAAAAGGCCACAGGCAGCCCCTGCTCCAGGGTCCAGAGCTCCCTGGGCTCCAGAGCTCCCTAGTAGGGTGGCCCGGAGCCTTTAGTATACCCTCCCTGCTGTGACAGGTGGCGACATTATAGGATCTGGCTGCCAAGAGGGAGTTTTGGCTTCTTACTGGGCTTGTGCCTTAAATGTACAAAGCAAAACCCAAAATCTCCGGGGAAGGAGTCAGAACCACTTGCAAAGACGCCGTCTCCCCGTTCTAGGCTGTGCTGGTCCCCAGGTGCTCAGGCCTCCTGTCCTGGCTCAGTAAATCTATTCTAAGTGTGCAGAAGGCCCTGCTTGCTGAGCAAGGGGTGCCTGCTTCGTCTGGGTGGTTGCCCTGTTCTCACGGCTTCCTGTCATTAGCACTGCAGCCTCTGCAGCCACTGGGGGGGCTGTGCTATCAAAGATCAGCCTGAGTGTTTATTACTGGACTCGGTCAAGTTCTGCGGCAGCACAGAAATCTGATCTCGTCAGAGGCTCACCCAGGGCTTTGCTTAACCCTCTGTTGGCCCTGCTGAGAAGCTGCCGAAGTAGATGAGACTCAGCTAGAGGACTGAGCCCCTCCCTTAAGTGGCCAGGCCCACTTAGCATCTTTGTATGGTGCTGAGCAGGAGCTGTTACCATACCCATTTTGCAGATGGAGAAGCAAAGGCTTGAGGGGGGAGAGTGGCTGGTCAGGGTGGCAGAACTGGGATTTGTCCTTGGTTGCCTTCTGAAAGACCACCCCTCTTCCCATGGAACCATGCTGCCTCTGCCCACATCCATAGGAGGTCGAATGAACTTTCCACTGCCTTGGCTCTGGCGGACTCTGCCAATAGCAAGTCCCCATACGTGCCACTGGGATCCTTATGAGGACTGTGTGTGGAGGGCCTTCTATGTGCTGTACCGTGCTGGGCATTTATGTGCCTTCTGGAATTTAATCCTCACAGCAACCTAATGCTTTACTCTCCTCATTTTGCAGATAAGAAAATGATGCTCAGAAATGTTGAGCTCTCACAGCTCACATCCATACGTCCGTCCCTCCGTCCATCCGTCCACCCATCCATCCATCCATCCATCCATCCATCCATCCATCCATCCGTCCATCTATCCATCCGTTCATACATCTGTCCATCTGTCCACCCACCCACCCACCCGTCCGTCCGTCCGTCCATCCATCTGTCCATTCATCCATCTGTCCCCCTGTCCATCCATCCATCCGTCCACCCGTCCATCCATCTATCCATCCACCCATCCGTCTATCCATCCTTCCAGCCTTCTGTCCATCCATCCATCCATCCATCCATCCATCCATCTATTTATCAGTCCATTCATTCATTCTTTAGCTTGAAGCCATTTGGAGGGCACCTAATTTGTAGCACTGTGCACACACAGGAAGTGTCAGCAGGCAGGTCCCTGCCCTCCTGCAGTGCAGTGTAGGAGGAGGGACCTGCGTCACGAGAAGGAGGAGCAGGGATGAGGGAGTGGCAGACGTGGGATTTGATGCCGGGCTCTGCATCCAGCACCTGCCACATCTTTGGCTTTGGCTCTTCTTCTGGCATTAGAGGCCTTTTTGGATTTTAGGCCTTGAGAGCTGCCAGGACTCAGAGCCTGTGAGCAACCCATGCAGTGCTCTGGGAGGGGCTGGAGGAAGGGCAGTGTCCTGTTCCTGGGGTTAGGACTACAGGAGGCTGAGCCTCTAGGACCGCTCTAGGACACCCTTCTAAGGGGCTTCTGTTACCTCCTGCCCTCTGCCACCATGTCCAGTAGAGTTCTCTCTTTTCATTTGGTCCCAGTTCATTGGCCCACACCAGCTTGCTCCACCATGTTCCTGATCAATTTCGATACCTGAAACTATCCTAGACTAGGTGGTTCTTGTCCCTTTGTGGTTTGTGTCCCTGGCAGTGGGCTGTTTGCTTAAGTGTTTTTAGTGCCTGTTTAATGAGTAGTTGGAATGGAGTCGTTAAGCTCCCAGTAACCCGTTAGGAAGAAGCTGGCCTCTGTAAAGACGGAACGGGCCTGCTGTCCTTACGTGATTTTGTCCGTTTTCGGATCAGGATGCATCGAACCCATCTCTTCAAATTAATATGGAGAACCCCAGTGTAAACGTGTTTCACACAGGTTAATTGCATGCCTGTTACAGAATCTGCGGTTATTTATAGAAGGATGTGATTTTACAGGGGAGGAAACTGTACAGGTGTAGGTGTTTGTGCACACCCTGGGCTGGCAGCATCCCAGGCGGCCCTGCCCCCCAGGACCACAACCCTAGACTCCTTCCCGTGGTCACAGTGGGGAGAAGGGACTGTTTTTGACTCTGCTGAAGGAATGTAGGGCTTTAGGTCTAGGCATTCCTGGGAACTGAAATTTCTTCCCTGAGACATCCCACATAGCGGATTTGGCACAGTGGCTGTGGGGTCAAGAGCCTCAGACTGTGGTCCTGGTCTTTGCTTCAACTGGCCAGGGACCTTAAAGAAGTCATTGCTCAGTTTCCCCTTCTGTACATATACATGTATGTATGTACAACTGTATGTATGTAACATTTGATGACGAGGCTCCTGTGTTATTCTCTGAGACAGAGCAATGTGGAGCTGATGTGAATGGAGTGAACGTGGGGCTAGCTAGGCTCGCGGGGGGGGCGTTGGGCCTTCAGAGAACGGTTTGGACGCTCTTGGGTTTTGTGTCCCCCATCCTCGTACCCTTCCCTGTTCTCAAGCTTCCACGATTGGAAAGTGGTCGTCAAGTGTATGAGACTGCTGGGGGTGAAGGCTGTTCTGCTCTGTGTAGTCCTTTCCCCTCCTCATTCCTCAGTTTCCCCATATGAAATGGAGCTAAGGATAGGACACACTCTGAAGGGTCGTTCTGGGCATCCCGTGAGATCCTATGGGCCAGATGCTGAGAACAACCCCACGTACCGGGTGTGCCCTGTAGAAGTTAGGGTCCATGGACAAGCAGAATGGGTTTCACGACATTGACACTCTGTCAGGTCTCACTTCAAGCTGGATCCTCAGTTTCCATTCTTAAAAGTATTTAGCCTCTTGGCTGGCTCAGATCATGTATCAGCGTTGGGAGGTGGAATAGGAACGGAGACACTTCATTACATATTTAAAAGCTGCAAATGGTCATCAGCCACAGTGATTAATACGTGCACTTGGTGAAGTTCAAGGTCTCATGCAAGAACACACAGGATCCCAGCTCAGGGAAGTGGAAGCGTTTGGCTTTAATAGAGGGAGTCAGTTGCAGTCATTAGTATATGCTGAAATCACAGGGAAATCTTGTAAAGTTAAATTCAATTTACTTTTCTACTGAAATTGTGCTTGCTGTGTTATTTAACTAGTCTGGGGTTTCTTGGCATGGGTTAAAGGGTCAATAAAGATAAAAGAATACCTGTAAGTAAATAGTAGGGTTTAACCATAGAATCTGTCCTTTCTCCTCCTTCAATTATATCCCAGTGTTCATTTTGTGTTGGTTTTATAACCAGAGCCGTCCAATCGGGCGCCGTGGATTAGACCACCCTAGCTGTGGAAGCCTGATGCAATTAATACAGTCTGTCTGGAAAGTGGCCTTATTTGTGGAAGTTTTATGTTAATGATATGGTCTCTGCTTTGCACATTTCATACCAGAACAAGAAGCAAGCTGTAGTTTCATTCTGGACTGGGTTTGATTAACACCGGAGGATCCATGGGAAGCCACGCAGTGATGCGGGCAGCGATGGCAACCTCACCAGGCCCCTGCCGATGCGCTGCCTTGATTCTGGTGCAGGGGGTGCCAGAGGCACTCCAGGAGGGCATTAGATCAGCCACGGAGACTCTGGAGGGAGGGGTGAGTATGGTGATGAAGACAAAAGGAGCCGTGTGAGTGAGTGTGTGAGGACAGCAGAGCTGCGTCGTGGGGAGGTTGGAAAACGTGTTCATGAGATTCCCTTTGCAAAGTAACGTTTGTTGTTAGGATACTTCAGGGCTGACCAGACCAGAACCCAGTGTTGATGGAGGTTGGCTCGATGTAGGAAATGGACTTTCAGGGGAGTCATTAAAAATTTAGAGAGTCATCTGCATGGCTTGCAATGTCTACATTGCCCAAGGGCCGGTGGTCCCAGTGTCCTCAACCCAGCATTTACAGCGTTGTCGCTATTCCTGCGTGCAAGCTCCGTGGATTCTTCCCTGGCATCTGCCTGCTTCTTGAGGTCACACTACTGCAGAGGCTGTCCATGCCCACCTGCCTGGAGAACCCAGACGCCTGTTTCTGTGACCGGAGGAAGTGCCAGGAGAAGCCATGGAGAGCTGCAAGGCCCCCAGGCTTGGGGAAGCTGATTCTCAGATTGCTGGAGGTGGCCAAGGGTGGCAGGGCTTGGTGGGTGCCAGAAAGTCCCCTGTCCCATGTAGCTGGAAAGTGACATTTCCTGCTGTACCAGCAGGGGCCAGAAGAGCTGGGGAGTCGGGGGAACAGAAGGGCTCCACTGTGGCTCTGTTGGGGTTGGAGCACCTACCAGCACGGCTGTCCTCAGATAAAAGAGGCCCAGCAAATCCCTGAGCAGAGATGGCTGCAGCCTCGCTGGATTCCATTTCACTCTCCTAGCTGGCCCTTCAGAGACGTTCTGAAGGCAGAGCTAAATCAAAGAATTCTGTTCAAATCCGTATAAGATGTTGCTGTTTTTCTGCTCTGACAGGAGAGGCATTTGGAAGTGCAGTTTCTTTCTTTCTTTCTTTTTTTTTATAGCTGTCTTAAAAAGGAGTTTGGCTGTTTAGCACAGCTGGTGCTCATTACATTATGCACTGGCAATAAGATAGCATGTGTAATTAATTTTTAATGCAGTGCTGGATGCAGCGCTTTTGAGCAGTTAGTGGATGTGAAGAAGAGCACTGGCCTCGGACATCAGAGACCTCAGAGCAAGACAGCCCCGTTCTCCTTTAAGGGGTATTGGAAAGTGGCAGAGGAGGCTGGCATTGCCTCTGTGTGGAGCGGACCGGCCCAGAAATGGGTTCTTCTTGGGTGACCTGAGGTCAAGTCAATCGTTAACAATCCAGGACCAGGGGTCCCAAGAGATCATCTCCTCTAACCCCTTTGTTATAGAAATGGGGAAACCAAGGCAGAGAGTGGGGATGAAGCCTTGATACATGGGCGGCAGAGCTGACTCAGACCTGGCTCTGCCCACTAGGCCATACTGCCCTTCTTGAGTTTTTATTGAAAACCACAAAAGGAAATTTGTCACCAGGTGGAAGCCACTTACAGAATGATTTCTGCCTGACCGTGAGGGTTAGCGTGAAACCTACAATGAGACTGGGCACCAGGTAGAGTTCCAATGTTGAGGGGCCCCATGTTGGGCGCCTTGGGCTTCGGATTTGCTATCTGCAGTGGGAGAACTCCAGGCACATCCTGGGCTTGAGACTCTGGGCTTGTGCTTTGACAGCTGGCTGCCCCGTCCCAGTGGGTCTCTGTGACACGGATGCATGTTTGAAGTTCAATGTCATTGTGAGCCTGTATTAGACCGCAGGCATTGTGGGAAGCTCTAGAGATGGGGCCATCCTCGGTCCTTCTCTCTCAGTGAATGGGTGTGAATATGTGATCCCAGGCTAGCCACTGACTTCCTCTCTCCAAGCTTCAGTTTCCCCACCTGTCAAATGGGGACACTGAAGTACTTGCTCACCATCCCTCCATTGGCAGGTCCCATGAACAGCCACCATCTGGGTGTGGCCACAACCCATGACCAGCACCTGAGGGAATCAGTGAGTAAAGGCCAGTGAGAGGGGAAGGAGAGAGAAAGCTGAGCTGCGGGAAAGCCTTTCGAGACTGTGGCCTTGGGTACCCAACATCCCAGTGATGACTTAGCTGTTGGAAAGCCACTTACTTGGGAGAGTTTCTTAGTATGAATGAAGGTGAGGGAAGGGTCAGCATCATCAGTGTTCCTGGGGCTTGACACTGTTTGCTAAAGGGCTGGCTCGGTCCTAGGCAAGACATCCCATCATCATAATGCTCCCAAGAGGAGGCACTCCCCCACCTTTTTGCTTGTGAGGATAGTGAGGCTCAGAGAGGCCACACAACCAGGGATCACACAGCACACAAATAGCAGAACTTGACAGAGAGTCTCAAAACAGAGATTCAGACTCAGGTCTGGCCAGCCTCCCAGCTGTGCTCAGAGCTCTCCCCTCTGGCTTCCCCTTGGGCTGCAGCGGACAACAGAGATGGAGTTGCTGGTAGAAAACCAGATGGAGTTTCAATATGGGACCTGGGAGGGTCCCCAAGGTCTTCCTTCATGCACCAGTCATGCTTGTGCCAGACCCTGGGCTAGACTGAGGGATCCAGAAACAGGCATGACAAGGTCCTTGCCCCAGAGGAACTCACCGTGGTGGGGGTGCCCCATGGAGGGCCTTCTCACTTAGTGGATGTGAAATGCGTGTCTCCATGGCGCCTTTCTCTATTTGAAAAAAAGGAATAAATTGGCTGCCACCAGGGGGCTCTCTCACTTATTGCCGGGCGCAGCTCAGGAGCAGATTGCAGCATGGAGAGGTGTCCCGCCTGAGGACAGCTTGTCCTTGTGCTCACCCTGCTGAGAGGTGGGGGGTACCTTCTGTGAGGACTTTTACCTGAACGAAGCACAAGTGGTGCTTGGCTGCATTGGAATTCTCGTGATTATTGGTGTGTTTTTGACTCTCATTGTATCCAAGGGTACAGTGGGTCCACGGCTGCTCCATAACCACGTGTTATATGGAAGAAGTGAGAGAGTAATGGGTTTTCTATGAAAGGTGCTGCTGCTTCTGGAAACGGGGCATACACATGTTCATTCTCATGGAGCAGCGCCGTATTAAACTGAATTGTGTGAGTTGAAGGGCACCTGGACCTCTCTTGGAAAATGCTCCAAACTCCCATGGTGTTCCTTCCAGAGCATTTATTTTTGTGTTCTCTGTACCTGAAATCAAATGTGTGCCTAAGCAGTAGTGTCGCCTGGCTCCCACCACCCTATGCTCCCCACAAAATGATGGACATTAGGGGCAGGTAAGGGAACAGAAGAGGTCTCTTTGCAGGTATTATAGTATTTTTTAAATGGCTCTATGTAATGAGCAGCAGCTAAGGAGACAGAAAGACAGCAGATGAGGAGAGTGGCGGCATCTTCCATAGGGAAGAATGAATGCACTAAAGGAGAATACTATTTTTCTGGAATACAGAAAGCGTCCTCTCACAGACCAACTGGAATTCCAAGGTGGATTATGAGCTTCTTCCAACTCCAATTGGCAGTGCTTCTTACCAGGCACGGGGAAGGGCTGCTTTTTCCGAAAGGGGAAAAAAAGCTTTTAGACAAAGCTTGTACTAACCCTGAACTGTAGAATTTCTCAAGTGATCGCACATACATATATTCCTAATTTAAATGATTATTTAAGTCAAATGCTCATTGTGAAACTTAATATTACATTACATCAAATAAGGTTTACTTGTAGAAGAGAGAAATAAAGAAAAGAAAGAAGGAAGGAAGGAAAGAAGGGAGGGAGGGAGAGAGGAAGAAAGGGAGGGAGGGAGAGAGGAAGAAAGGAAGGGAGGGAGGGAGGGAGGGAGGGAAAGGAATGGGCTCCATAGGAGCTGGGAGGATCGGGATATCTACTGGGGTTTACCACTGGGGAACGTGAGGCCGAGGGTCCAGTCCACTGTGGGCTGTGACAGATGTGGATGTGGTGTCTTCCGGGAAGGGGCCTGCTGACAAGCTTCCTCCAGCCCTGGACTTAGAGGGAAACAAAGTCATTGATCCTCAGTCCACAGAAGGCAGTTTTGACCTTGAAGAGGGCTACAGCATGGGCAAGATTTTCTCATCCAATCTCCTCAAATTAGGTTTTGGGGGTCTGATGGGAGTCAGGGACTTGGCATGTGGTCCCACGCCAGCCTTGACCAAGTTGATTTCCTCCGCCAGGCTCCTCTCTGTCTCTCCAGTGCCTGGGGCAGGACCGAACCCCAGCAGGTGCCCAGGAGATGCTGGGGGACAATGCAGACCCAGAAAAGGCAATGTCTGCACCTGTGAGAAAAAGCAGAGGAAACACAGAAAGCCCTGCCAGCCACATTCTCTTCTGACCGTCCTCCTCACTTCTGTACCCAGGGCGGTGGAATCCATTTTTTTACCCACTGGGAAGCGAAAGAAATGGATTCTAGCTTTTATTGCTCTTAAGAAAGCTTGAGGTATTCTTTGTTGTTTTTATGGTGCCGGGAGCAAAATGTACTTGACTTTTCAAATCTGAGTGCAGGATCGGGGTGGAGGGGCTGTGTTCTGTGTATATTTCACAATTAAACCCAAATAGACTAAACCATGAGATATAGTTTATTCAAACATAATCAAGGCCGACCAGTTTTAATCCAAAAAGCAGTGGGACGGAATCCTCGGTGGGCGGGGTTCCCTCTGTGGGCCGGAATTATGCCAGGAAAGCCAGATCAAACTCAGATAACGTCCCTGGGAGGGTCCCCAAGGTCTTCCTTCATGCGCTGGTCATACCTGTGCCAGACCCTGAGCTAGACTTGAGGGGTCCAGAAATGGGCATGACAGAGTGCTTGCCCTAGAGGAACTCGCTGCGGTGGGGGTGCCCCGCAGAGGGGGGTTTCTCTCCCAGCTCTGGATTTGGGCTTTCCAGGCAGCTCCTCTTGTAGTTCACAGATGAGAGGTGACAGGACCTGCTGGTCTTCCCAGATGTGAAACTGTTTTCCTTACGCATCTGGTGGACAGCACAGGTGGGATTTGAATCCAGGCCTCCTCGGGCCTGGGGCCCACATGGGCATCCTTCTCCTGTCCTTGCATCTAGCTCCTGGCTGCCCCTCCCTGGCCTTGTACCTGGCAGGTGTGAGTAGGAGCAGCCAAGGGAGAGGAATGAGCTCGTGAATTACGGAGCTGCTGCTAGGCCAGCCTGAGCCCCAGGGAATTAGAACACCAGTACTTTATGATTCCCGAGGAACGGATCAGAGGGCTCGGGACTTCTCCAGGGAGGTGAATGCAAAAATGGAACCACTACCTGCAGAAACATGGGCTGCTGGAATCTTCTCATAAAACCGGTCATTTCTAATTATTGCCTTAGTTAAGAAGTGAGGAATAGCTGGTGGGGCGAGGCCCGCTCGCAGCGTGAGTCTGCTCTTGGTGCTGTATTTAACCAGTCCTTTCTGACTCAAGTTCTTTTGCATGAGTTTCCTTGTGTTTTCTTAGCCAGATCAGTTATTAACATTTTAATCTTAAAAAATACCATTGATTGGGTCGGGCTTGGTGGCTCATGCCTGTAATCCCAGCACTTTGGGAGGCAGAGGAGGGCAGATCACAAGGTCAAGGGATAGAGACCATCCTGGCCAACATGGTGAAACCCCGTTTCTAATAAAAATGCAAAAATTAGCCGGGTGTAACGGCGAGCGGCTGTAGTCCCAACTGCTCAGGAGGCTGAGGCAGGAGAATTGCTTGAACCCGGGAGGCGGAGGTTGAGGTGAGCTAAGATTGTGGCCCTGCACTCTGGCCTGGCGACAGAGCAAGACTTCATCTCAAAAAAAAAAAAAAAAAAAAAAAAAACCACATTGATTGAGGGTCCACTGTGTGCCATGGGCTTTCTGTGTATTTCCAGTGATTCTCACAATGCTTTGATTGTGAATTTTTTAACTTGTGGTACCATAAACATTAGATTTACCATTTCACCCATTTTTAAGTGCCCAGTTTGGTGCCAATAAGCACATTGCAATTGTCATGCAACCACACCACCATCCATCTTCAGAGCTTTTCCATCATCCCAAACAGAACTCTGGCCCCGTTAAACACTAACTTCGCATTTCCCCTCCCGTCTCCCCAGCCCACAAATCCCGCTCTGTCTCTGTGAATGCCACGATTCTGGGTTCCTCCGGGAGTGGAATCGCACAGTGCTTGTCCTTTTCTACTGGCTCATTTCACTTAGCACAGTGTCTTCAATCTCCATCCATGTGGTAGCACGTGTCAGAATCTCCTTCCTTCTTAAGGCTGAATAATATTCTGTCGTATGGATAGATCACATTTTGTCTATCCACCCATCCATCGGTGGATGTTTGTGCTGCTTCCACCTTTCACGATTGTGAATGGTACAGCTGAGAATGTAGTGGACAATCATCTGTCTGAATCCTTCCTCTCAGTTCTTTTGGGTTTATACCCAGAAGCGGAGTTGATGCGTCAAAGGATAATCCTCTATTAAGTTTTCTGAGGAATTGCCAACCCGTTTTCCACAGTGGCTGCACCGTGTTACGTTCTCACCAACAGTGCACAAAGGCTCTAATTTCTCCGCATCCTTAATCTGAATGTTGGGTAGGTAATGTTATTGTTTTTTGGACTGTTGAGTTGACAGCCAAGGAACCTGCTTCTCAGGGATGTGACAACAGCTGGTCCAGGTTAGGTGGGTAATAAACCTGACAGTGACTTCAATCGAGCCTCGGCCAGCCCAGGTGTGGTGCCTACAGTCACCGCTGGACTGCCCGGGGCTACCACCTTCAATATATTTTAGTGGAGGGTCTCAAATCCCATTCTCTTAGAAATCGTTCCCCATGACACAGTTCTTAGTTCTCACTTTTGTCTCCCAGGACAGCTCCTTTTTATTTTTATTTTATAACAAAGTCAGCTAAACATTAGCTACCCTGATAGTTTGGGGAAGAAAATTCTACAAATGGACAATTTTCATTGTTCTTTTCTGTTGTATCTTCAGGGTATGATTTGAGTGCGACTAAGCAGAGGGAGCCCATATTTGGAATCAGAGCCCCTGGGAGTGAGGTAGAGCTCACTCCTCCGTGTGCTGTGCACGCCCTGGCTCTCTCTGAGCTTTGTGGGGTCTCCTTGTCTAATGGGAATCATCACACTGGTTTTGCTTCCTTGGCTGGGCTGGGAGGGACTGGGGACAGGGGATCACAAGTGAGTGGCTTTGGGTCCTTTGTATATTGGGGATGGTAATTGTGATGATTTTTATTGGTGGTTGTGTTTTCTCTCTATTGCGCTGTATTAGCATCCCCGGGCTGCCATAGCAAAGGGGCACAGACTGGGTGGCTTAAGACAATAAGAAATTGATTCTCTGGTCGGGCGCAGTGGCTCATGCCAGTAATCTCAGAACTTTGGGACGCTGAGGTGGTTGGATCTCTTGAGCCCAAGAGTTCAAGACCAGCCTGGGCAACACGGCGAAACCCAGTCTCTGAAAAAATTAGCCAAGCAGGGTAGCATACACCTGTAATCCCAGCTACTGGGGAGGCTGAGGCAGGAGGATCCCTTGAGCCCAGGAAGATCGAGACTGCCATGAGCTGAGATCGCACCACTGCATGCCAGACTTGGGCAACACAGTGAGACCCTGTGAAAAAAAAGAAAGAAATGTATTCTCTCAAAGTTTGGGAGTCCACAGTCCAAGATGAAGGTGTCGGCAGGGCCGTGCTCCCTGTGGAAGCTCCAGTGGACAGTCCCTCCTGCTTCCTCTGTGGGCACACCGCCTTCTCCTCTGGTTTATTTCTCTTCTGAACAATTAAAATAAAAAAGACAATTGTCTTTGGATTCAGGACCCACCTAGACCATCCCGAATGATCTCATCCACAGCCTCCACTTACTTCATCACACCTGCAGTGACCTTTTACCCAAATAAACTCACATTTACAGGCCCTGGGATCTGGCGGTGGACAGCTTATTTCAGGAGGCCCCATTCAATCTTCTCTGCCTGCCTCTGGCTGGATTCTAGACTCTTCCAGACCAGGAAACTCCACTGGTCTTCTCTTTGAACTGAGGTCTGGGATGGGCTCAGGCTCTTCCAGGGCATTCCCCAAATGTCTCCTGCATTGAACCTGGAGCTGGTGTTTGACACGGTGGATACATGTTCCTTTTTTCTCAGGAGTGTGGTGGTTCTGAAATGCCTGGCCCTTTGGCCGGCACTCAGACTTCTGTGTTTATGGAAGGCAGTGTGGTCACATGTGGCCCCCAGCCCTGCCCCCGCACTGAGTCAGAACACAACTATTAACAATGGGGCAGGGGGATGATTTAAAAAAATCTGCAATGATTATTATGAGAATTAGCAGAGTTGAACAGGAGCTAAAAATAACTGGACACACACTTGCCTGTAATCCATTTTTTAAAAGAAAATATAATTATTTTTGTAAAGTGGCTCTGAGAGGCCAGGAGTATTTTTAATCTACATCTTCTTCTTTTGATTTTTTTTGAGATGGAGGCTCACGCTGTTGCCCAGGCTGGAGTGCAATGGTGTGATCTCAGCTTACACTGCAGCCTCTGCCTCCAGGGTCCAAGTGATTCTTCTTAGTCTACATCTTCTAAGACATGGTGCATGTTTTCAGAGAGAGCAGCTCAGAGCCCTCTGGCATGTCATGATGTCACCAAGTCAGAGCCCACTGAGGCCTGTGGGGATGGAGTGGTGGCAGGAGGCGGGGTCAGAGGTTAAGGAGCCCAGTTCTGAGTACCATTTTCCTGAGCATGTATTTGATGAGAGGTGTTCCACAAGCCTGCCGTGGCTTCTGTGGGTGCTGGAGCCTGGGATGTCCTGGCTACCCCTGGTGTGGAAGCCGGTAGCATGGAGAGAACAGCAGCTGGTTCAGCTCAGAGGCCAAGGGGTGGGGGTTCCCCCTGGGTGAGGTGGACCTGACGGGGTCTGAGCAGACCTGCAAGAAATAACCAAGACTTGAGGGAAAACATTCCATGGCTTTTTCATTTGGAGCCAAACATTGCCTCATGTAATTTTCTCCCTGCTTTTTCCCATTGCCTCTGCCAGGGTCCTTGGGCCTGGCACAGACCCCATAATAAAAGGCCCTGTGTGTGTGTGTGTCTGTATGTGTGTATGTGTGAGAGTGTATATGTGCATATGTGTGCATGTATGTGTGTTCGCATGTGTATATGTCAGTGTAGGTATTTGTGAATGTGTGTATGTGGGTATTTGTGCATGTGTCAGCATATGTGTATGTGTGGGTGTGCATGTGTGTACATGTCTGAGTGTATATATGTGCATACATATGTGTGTACATGAGTGTATCTATGCATATTTGTATATATGTGTGCATATATACACATGCATTTGTGTGTGCACATATGTGTATGTGTGTTTGTATGTGGGTATTTGTGCATATGTCAGTGTTTGTGTGTATGAATAGGTGTGTGTACATGTCTGAGTGTATGTGCATGCATGTGTATGTGTGTACATGTGAGAGCATATGCACACATGTGCATATATGTGTACACACATATTTGTGCATGTGTGTATGCATGTGAATATTTGTATGGGCACATGTGAGTACATGTGTGTATGTCTGAATGTATATGTGCATATGTGTGTATGTATGCGTGTGTGTGTATATATTTGTGTGTGAGCACATATGTATGTGCGTGTGTGTGTGTGGTCCAGGGAGAACTATCAGCACAGAACTGGCCCCTCCCAGCCCCCCATGCTCCGTGTTTAGGGTGAAGGCACTTGTGATTATTTTTCTTCCCTGAACTTTCTGCTTCTTCCTGGATTGTGGTGTGTGTCCATCCTAAGGCCTGCTGAGGCCTTTGAGAGCGAGTAGCTCTTTGGAGCTGAATTCACCTTCTCAGTACCTTCTAGGGGAGACTGACCCCCACCCGCAACTTTAGAGGAAGCCCCCAGTCCACAGTGCTGGGAAATGTGGCCAGTCCAGTGTGTGACCCACCAGGAGTGAGTGCAGGAAGAACAAGGGCTGTGGGGGTGGACAGCTGGGTTCAAATCCTGACTTGGATGTCTCTGAGCTGTGGCCTTGGGGGGGCCACCCAGCCTTTGTGCACAGCCGGTTCCCTACGTGTGGAATGAGAATAGCACCATCTTACCACGGAGAGTGGGTGGCTAGCAGTGAAAATGGGGCGCTGTGCTAAGTGTTCGTTGCGGGCTTCGTCTTCAACATCCCTCACCCCAATTCTGTGAGGAAGGCACTTTTCACATCCCCATTTTACAGATGAGGAAACAGAGGCAGCCCGATTTCAGAACGCGTTACTGCTTTATTCTCCCTTAGAGCGGCTCCTTGTGACATGATGCTGCCTTATTCAGCAGCTGGCCTGGGAAAGGGGCTGCACAGTAGCAGGTATGACTGTTAGATTCTTGTTGTTGTAACTGTGATTATTATCATCGCCATCACTATCATTGCCGCTTCCCTGGGTGGAGGCATTCCGGGGTCCCCAGGGTTTTCCTCTGTTCCCGGCACTGCCCTCTGTTTCTGGGGGCCACCTTCCTCCTCTCGGCTCTCAGCCCCGACTCCCCAGCTTCTCTCCTGCATTTTGCGTTTGTGTGAATTTGAGTCTCTTTCTCCTCTAATTGAGATAATGAACACGGTGTTTCCAGAATCTCTGCACTAAAAGTCAAGTGCAAAGTGATGGTTTTCATTTGTTCTCTTTCTCTCTCTTAATATACATCTCTTTAAGAAGGCATCGGCTGAAAGCAAACAGCTAATAACGTGTGGATTTACAGAGGCAGTGCGAACCGGCTTAATAAGCTTTTATACCTGGAGTCAGTGTTCTGTCCCTTTAAGTTGAAACTCCAACGTGCCTTGGTATTTTGCAGTGCCTGGTTTCATTTATGCTGGAGCCAGACTTACTATGTGAGAGCCGTCCGCATGCTGGAATTAGTCTTAAGCTTGCTTCTGTGGTGTTGCCAAATTCCATGTTTGTGTTTTATTTAGAATTCTTTTCACGGCCAGCCGATTCTGTGCCGGCACACATAGGCACTGTTGCGCCCCATGGAGAAAATAAGCAAGCTTGCGTTTTCTTTGGCAGGGGCCGCGGCCACAATAGACTGCGGTCTCCGAAACATTTTTTAAAAGCTATTTTAACCCATAACAGATGCATAAAGTCGGCTCAGGCATGCCAGTTTTCTTAGTTTTAATTAAAAAATAATTACAGTCTAATGGGATGTTAGTGACACATTTGGATGAATGGTGGGTGACATTATCTGCAACTTATAAATTAGTGCCTCTCCCTTGGCCGGAGCAGGGGTGGGGAAGAGCTGGGGAGGGAGAATGTGGATATCTGTTCTTAATTGCAGGGTGGGGGCTGGGGGAGGTGGTGGTGGTTCTGGGCAGGGAGGCAGCTAATGGAGCCCTTGGTGAGAGGTCAGCAGCACTCAGAACGGACATTCCGCTGTGGCTGTCCAGGTGACAGTGCTGTCAGGAGGAATGGTGGTGTGGGAGCCTCCCCTACCCCCGTGTGCTTCATCAACTCACCTGTGGAGTTCTTCAGCTGAGAGACCGCTGTACCCGGGTGCCGCAGCCTCAAGCCACCACCTACTTTCTGGCCCCTGTGACCCCTCCCCTCCTTCAGCTAGAAGCACATCGACCTGCTGGGGCCATGAGAATAAGATGCTGCTGTGAAGGCAAAGAGGCAGAACAGCACTGTCCCATCAGGTCCTCATGCTCCCAAGAAGGCTGCATCCCTGATGCTCATCCTGGGTTTTTTTCTGATATTTAATTTTATTTTATGTGAAGTTTCGGGACTCATGTGCAGGTTTGTTACATAGGTAAACGTGTGCCATGGTGGTTTGCTGCATGTTTTTTTTCTTTAAGATAGGGTCTCGCTATGTCACGCAGGCTGAAGTACAGGGGCAGGATCATAGCTCACAGCAGTCTCAACCTTCTGGGCTCAAGTGATCCTCCCGTCTCAGCCTCCCGAGTAAGCTGGGACTATGGGTGGGTACCACCATGAAAAACTTTTTCAAAAATTTTTTACAGAGACAGTCTTGCTGTGTTTCCCAGACTGGTCTCAAACTCCTGGCCTCAAGTGATCCTCTCTCTCAGCCTCCCAAAACATTGGGATTACAGACACGAGCCACCATACCTGGCCACACCTGTGTTCAGATTTTATGTAGAAGTTGCCACTCATAAGATCTGGAGTGGAGGACAGTGGGCTGGGCTGGGCTGGCCCTGGGAGGCAGGGTCTCCTCGGGAACTGAAGCTAGGAACAGGCGGGGCTGTGGACGGGGTTTTGGGGGAGGGACGCTGACTGTCCCAGGAGGGAAGGGAGCTTCTGTGCTGTGTCACCAAGGGGGTCAGTAATTTCCTCTCCACTAATTAGGCAGCTGATAAGTGGCGACAGGCAGCCCCCACAAAAGTTCTGCCTGCCCTTTGTGGGGTCTGAGGACTAGGTCTGGGGAGAAGGAGGAGTCAGTGCCCTGGGCCCAGCCTCTGGGACCTGCTTTCTCTCCAGGTGGCCCCGCTGGGAGGAGGAGCACTGCAGGGTTGGGATGTGTCACCTTGAGCCTTCCAGCATCAGGAGCAAGATGCTGGCCCCAGCAGTGCCCTTCTGCCTGGGCGTGCTGGGCAGCCCCTCAGGGGCCCTTCCCAGGGGCCCCTGTGCCTTGTTGCCAGGTGCTCTCCAAGTAGTGCCCCAGAGAGGGGATGGGATGTGCCCCAAGAAACTGTGCTGAGCTAGGACATGTGTGGCTGACGTTGGACTCTACCTTCGCCTTAGACCCTTGTGCTCTGTGCAGGCTCACGGACTCTGCAGCTTGTGGTGCACGGGAGCGTGGGAGACAGGCACAGGCCGGGGTTCTTCACGTGTACTTTCTGGCTGGTTGGACTTATAACTGCCCGTGGAGTGAAATGAGTGTTTCTTAGACAATATTTCCCTGAGCCCAGATTTCTCAGAAGTGAAAATTAAGTTCTTCTATTAAAAACATGAGTCACATCAGCCCAGATGAGAGTCATTTTGGCGTTCCTTGGATTTTTGGAGGGGAAATGTTGCATTCGTGTGAATCCGTTCAATTACACTTCATTGCTGAATGACGCGCTGGGCATTCTGGGTGGCACCCTGTGCTGTCTGATTAGTTGAGGCTGTGTCTGCCGCACTTGAGAGGGAGCAGCTCAGGGCTTTCGTCCCTTTTTGTGCCGGCACACCCAGGTTGGCCGAGTCTCCACGTCTCCCTTTTTCATTCTGGGGGCTCATCGGGAGACTTGGCATGGTCTCAGCATCTGATTCTTGCAAATGATTCCTGCCCAGATGAACAAGCTCCCTGTCTGTCTGCTCATGTGAGGTTTTTGGTTTTTTTTTTTGAGACGGAGTCTGGCTCTGTTGCCCAGGCTGGAGTGCAGTGGCACGATCTCAGTTCACTGCAACCTCCGCCTCCTGGGTTCAAGCTATTCTCCTGCCTCGGCCTCCCGAGTAGTTGGGACTACAGGTGTGCACCACCACACTTGGCTAATTTTTGTATTTTTAGTAGAGACGGGGTTTCACTGTGTGAGCCAGGATGATCTCGATCTCCTGACCTTGGCCTCCCAAAGTGCTGGGATTACAGGCATGAGCCACTGTACCGTGCTTCATGTGAGTTTTAGGCAGATGGCAGTGGGTCCCCCCACTCTGCCCTGGCACAGGGTCTAGAGGCCCTCTCCCCTGGAGGGCATCCTGCTCAGGTGAAGGTAGAGACCGGCTTGGTTTTGTTCTCTCAGTGATGTTATTTCTCCTCCCAAAAGCCACCAATGACCAATACTAGAACCAAAGCAGGAGGTGTCACTGGGTTTGGGGACAGACCCAGAGACTTCTAGTCTAGAGACAGCACATCCCGTGTTGGGGAAAGGAACCCAAGCAGGTGGAGGAGGCTGGAGATCGTGGCCCTTGGACCAGCCTTCTGCAGTTCAGTCTCTCATGTCTCTTGCCCTGGGGTCCATCAGGGCCTGGATCACAGGCAAGTGGACACTTGCTTCAAGATAAAGCTCCCGGGGTGGGATGTGGAGGGGTTGTTCTCTGGGAAGTCTCTGCTGAGCTTGGGGCCTAGGTTGGTGTCACCTGTGCGCCCCCACCCCAGAGGGGCCCCTGTACTTCCCCATGGAGACACTTATCACAGGATAGGTCTCCTTTCCTGTCTCCCTGGCCGTCCTTGGACACCAGGTTGTGGGCTAGCCTGGGCCCTGTTTGTCCCCATCTGGCCCCCATGAGGCTGTCTGTGAGCACTTGTGAATGAAGTGAAATCAAGTGAAATGAAGCAGAGGCACAGTGTGGCCAGAGACCCAGGCAGGTACATTCAGAGCCTCAGTTTCCCGTAGTGTCGGCTGCCCGCTCAGGCCCAGGGAAGCCTACAGGTTTGCATATTTGGACAACATGGGGCTCGAGCTGCACACGCTACGGCTGTTAGACCAATCTGGAGGCTGCCTGTCTGACTTTGGGTGCACCAATTGATTTTTGGAAATTTTGCGGGGCATCCATTTGGCTTTTGCCTCTTTATTCAGCAAGTTGCTCCAGCCCCAGTGCTCAGGTGGATCCCTGGGTAGGAGGAGCAGCTCTTGGAAAGAAAGATGAAGCGTAGGGAAGATGAGAATGAGTGGAAGTCGGTGGCCAGCACGGGAGAAGCTTTGGGCTTGGAATAGGATCCAAAGTGTGGTTTCTGAGTTTGGAACCAACTCATCTGCTGGGATGTGTGTCAGGGAGTGGGGATGGGTGGGGGTTCAATTTCATTAACTTGTATTAAGTTGAAGTTTCCTCTTTTTATAAGTAAGAAGCAAAAGCCCACGTAGATGATGAGAAACACAGGCTGGAAAAGCAGAGTTTGTTTACTCATTAAATTTTCCATAAAATAAAGAACAGTTTAGCACTAAGGAGCCAGCTGTGGGGGGTACTCCAGAGGGCAGGGCGGAGTTTGGTGTGAACCTCTGGGTGGGAAATGCAGAAGCTGGTCAGAGTCATGCATTCGTGTGAAAGAGGTCAGGTGCAGCCCTGAGACGCAAGGACGATGGACTCCAGGGACCAGGTGGAGAGGGGTGTGCGTGCACATGCGTGTGCACGTGTGTTTTTGCACGAGTGCATTGTGTACATGTGAATGCATGTGCACGTGTACATGCATGCGTGCACTTATGTCTGTGTGCACACGAGTGCATGCATGTGAGTGTGCATGTGTGTGTCCATGTGTGCATGAGTGGCAATCTCTACACTATACCCTGAGACCAGGCTCTGTGTCCAGCTGCCGTGAGGAGGAGGAGGGAGCAGCAAAAGACACAGGCCAGGAGGGAGTGAGGGGCCCGGACAACACCGAGTGCATGGCTCTGCTCTGGGCCCAGAGGCTGTCCAGCTGCAGGCTCTCATGGGGACCCCTTTACTCCCCTGGCTGCACATGAGCTTGGGCTGGAGACTGGAACCTCTGCTGCTCCCACGGCGCTTTCTGAGGCAGAAAGCCCGATAGGGAGCCAGACAGGCCGGGCTCTGACCTGGCTCTGCTGTCTTCACTGGATGACCTTGGCCTCCACCTTCATCTTCCAGTCTCCGTTTTCTCACTTGCTAAAAGGATCACAGTTAGCTCGGTACACATGTCTGCGCGGCTCAGGACAGGGCCTGCATCTGCGGGCCTCCGTGAGGGGAGCTGCTGTTATCTTATGATCGTTGTCATCGTTGGTAGAGGGGAAGGTGTCTTCTCCATGGTGACGTGGGGGTCTGTGGCCCCAAGTGCAGCTAAGTCAGGAGGACGTGATGGTGAAGCTCGGGCTTCTGCCTTGGGCTCCTCTACATATCAGTGTCAAAGTCACCCCTGCTAGACCAACTCTGGGCTGCAGTGCTTGCCTGGATCTGGTTTTGGGGACATCCTTATCCCCCAGTGGGAAGCCCTGCCGTCAGTCTCTCTCTTCCACACCTGAGCAGGAAGAGCCTTGCCATGGACCCAAAGCTGGGGAAGTTGGTGTCTTGGTCCTCGGGCACGAGCTGCTTGAGCTCCTAGGCGAGCCTGTTCCAGACCCAGAACACAGGGCTAGAGCAGGGAGGTGGCCGGCTGAGGAGAGAGAGCACTTCTTGGTGATTTCTCCCCAGAGAAAACCTTTGCAGTAAACACTACTGCAGGCAAGATGGGGTGGAAAACCTGCGCCTCCTGTTTGCTGTGGGCTGAGAAAGCTCAGGAATGTAGGGCAGTTGCAGGCAACTCTTCTTCCTCCCTGTCTCTGGTTTTGGCCATTCTTTGGAACCTGCTCTCTCAATCTTTCCATTTTCTCCAGTGCTTGTTCTGTCTGTTTTGTTTGTTTCTTCTGCAACGAATAGGATGTGGCTGTCCAGGGGTGCATTAGCACTGGGCATGTCATAGCACGTGTGCCTCCGTTGCTCCCTCCTCTACTGTGGCAGGCATCACTTGTCGATCACAGCGTCTCCTTTCCCTGGGTCCTGACCTGGATGCTTCAAGCCGAGAGGCAGAACAGCCTCTGCTAATCGATTGTGCTGGCCCAGGAGTTGAAACTTAATTCCTGTCCTGGCATGACTTTCCTCCGAGGAAATGGTAAGAGGGTGCACCACCTCACACCATTTCTTCAGCCCTTGATGAAAGTCTCGGGGATGGCTCAGAGACCTTCCTGGTCATTGGACCATTGAGGGGACTTGGCTGGAGGCCTTGGCTTAAGCATTGCAGCTCTGGAGACGGTGGCTGCCCTGCTGAGGGCTAGTGGGTGCCAGGCCGTCCTGAGCACTGCATTTTTGCAGTGTTTTTATAGTCAAGGAGCACAGAAGGCAAGGCTTTGATCTGAGGTTACAGATTTAAAGGCAGAGAAGACAGCTGGCTTGGCCGGTCCGCTCTAGGGCACTGGCCTCTCACCCATGCTGTGCTCTTCAGGTTTCTCCCCCTACCCTCAGCCTCCGGGCTCTCTTGGCTTCCTGCAGCCATGGCCCTGGCCCAGCCTGAGGCTGAGGTTCTCCCCTGCCCGGGGCCAGCTCCCCGGGGGCCGAGGCCTGCATCCCTGTGGCACCTTGCTGATGTTTGCTGGTGGTTGATTCTCTCCCACGTTGTCCCAGGGTCCCTGGCAGCTGTTGTTGCTCTCAGCTCTGGGCTGGCCCTGGCACTGACCTCATTCCAGCCCGCAACCAGGCTTGTTCCATCACGTGGCCTCCGTGGTCTCCATGGATTCCACCCCAGGGCTATGCCCTGCTCTCTGGTTGCCCAGGAGTCCCCCGCGGATGTCAGTGAGGCTATGTGTTTTCACAAACAAGAAGCAGAGTTCTGGGGTCCAGTAGGAATCTGAGCTGAGAGAGGGATGGACCCCCCTCCCTGGTCCATGGCCTTTCTCTTCGGAGTCCTCATCATGACTCTGTGGCAGCATGGCAGCTCCCGTCTTGCAAATGAGGAAATTGAATCTCCTAGGAGTCCAGGGCCTCTTGTGGGACCTCACGGCTCTGAAGTGGCGAAGAGGGTGTTGTGACCAGGCCTCAGACTGTAGTCCTTCTCTATCCTGTCTACCCTAGACACATTCATGTAAAGCTCCTCCCTGCTGTGTAGCCCATCCCAGCCTCCCCTGCTCTCACCGTGCTCTGCTCCCCTGGAGGTATCCTGGCTCTTGCCTGGAGCCCCTCTCTCCCACTTCTTGGGGGCTCGACGTTCCCATGTCCACGTTGGTCTTGGCCCGGCTGCAGGGTGTGTGGCTGTTGGAGCTGAGGGCAGGCATGAGCCTCATGACCTCTGTGTCCTGGTATCAGCGTCGTGTCCAACCCGGCGAGCCTGACGTCTGCTGGGTGGGTGAAAGCACAGCCGAAGCAGTTCTTCCAGGGGGCGCTCCTTTGCGCAGACTCGCCTGCTGTCTTGGGTCAGGAATGCCTCAAACAAGGGGTCCAGCGGATTCTGGGAAGGGGCCCTGCCCTGAGCCTGCCTGGATGGGAGGAAGGCAGCGTTATTAGCTAGAATCAAGTCTGCAGCCAAAGGGAACAGGAAGGCCCCCTTTCCTCTTGTTAAACGCAGCCCCATGCTTGGTCTTGCTTGGGTTAGCTTCCCTGTCTGCAGCTAGAAGGAATGGCCCTTTTATGACTTCAGCGCTTCAGGAGACCTTAGGAAAGCTAGGTGTAAATATCAGAGCCTGCCAACAGCCAGTGGCGGCAACTACCTAATAAACTCCGAGTAAATAACGTGGTGATTAGCAGGGATTGCAGCCCTGAATGCTGTGCTCTCTGGAGGAAGGGTCCTTGTCCATGCCTGGGATTCAGGCTCAGGGAGGTCTGAGGGCCCTGCGGCTGTGGCCCAGGTGACCACACCAGGCTTTTCTAGTGGGGGAAGGGATGCCAGGCCTGAGCAGTCCCGTCTTTGTGCAAACTCTGCCTCTCAAAAGGACGAGGGATGGGAATCCCTGGCCTCTTGCTTTAAAATATCTGGGCTCAGCCGGGTACATGGCTCACACCTGTAATCCCAGCACTTTGGGAGGCCGAGGAGGGTGGATCACGAGGCCAGGTGTTCAAGACCAGCCTGGGCAATATGGCGAAACCCCGTCTCTACTAAAAATACAAACATTAGCTGGGTGTGGTGGCATGCGCCTGTAGTCCCAGCTGCTCAGGAGGCTGAGGCAGAGAGAATCATTTGAACTCAGGAGGTGGCGGTTGTAGTGGGCCGAGATCGCACCACTGCCTTCCAGCCTGGGTGACAGAGCAGGACTCCGTCTAAAAAAACAAAACAAAACCACCACCACCAACAACAAAAAAACACATCCGGGCTCTCAGGCATCCCTGTGGGAAAGTAGACTCCTCATTGTGACACGCATGGCCCTGGGACTTAGTGGACTCCTCTCCCAGTGCTGCCCTGCGTCTGCCGCCCAGCCCGGCCTCCTGGGATAGCCTTCATTTACAAAGCACCCACTCCATGCTGGGTGTGGTGCACCTGCTCGCTCCAGTCCTTCCAGTGACGCTGCTCTGCTGGTGTGCGGAGATGGAGACTCAGGGGCCTCTTACTTGCCCAGGGCCACCGAGCTGGTGGGAGCTCAGTTCCAGGGGGATCTGGGGACAGGATCTGCCAGAGCCCCGTTAGCACTGCCATTGTTGGCAGCTGAGCTCTGCTCCATTGGGCTCCTTGCTGGGCCCTCGGTGCCTCTGCCCAGCAAGCCCTTGGCCTCCCCCAGGCAGCAGAAGGAGTTTACTGTCCGGGAAAACCTCCCCCAGGCAGCACCTGCACCTGATCAGGTCACGTCACAGCCTCTGTGTGTGGAATGTGAAGGCTTCCAGGGCATGGATTGTGCCTGATGCCTCTAGCTCTGGTCCCAGCACCCAGGGTGCCCGGTAGGTCAGTCAGGGTCTGAGTGAATAGGGGGTGTTTTTGGAGCCCTCTTGCCCCCAGAAGCAGGAAGCGCACTAGAAGTGACTGATGTGAGTGCCTAAAGCTCCCCAGCCTTGTGGGGATTTTCTATGCCCAAGGGCTCAGCTAGAGGGAGTTTAGGGTGGAAAGGAAGGAATAAGGTGCCCTTGGCCAGGGGAGCTCTGAGAGTGAGGCCTGCAAAGGCTCATCAAGGTACAGAGGGCCCCTGAACCGGAGCGACTTTGGGGTCCTCCTGTGTTTTTTCTTTCTTTATCATTTACGTCATAATAAAAGGAATCTGAAGACTCTTGCTTTAAGTAAATCAGTAATAGAAGCATTAAAATGGTGATGAAATAATGAGAATCATACAATCCAGGGACAGAAAAGGTAGTCCTAGCAACCTGCAGTACCTAAAAACCTAGAGTTGGTCTACGGCCATACCACCCTGAATGCATCTGATCTCGTCTGATCTCGGAAGCTGAGCAGGGTTGGGCCTGGTTAGTACTTGGATGGGAGACTGCCTGGGAATACCGGATGCTGTAGGCTTTAAAAAAACAAAAACAAAAAAAACGTAGAGTTGACCTTTGAGCTTCTTGGCAGCCTTGGCAAAAATGGAAACATTGTGATTTCTGATTCACTTATGAAAGAAAGAGTAATAGTTCATAGTAAACGATTAACAACAATAATTAATAATGAAATAGAACAGCTGTAACAATATGCCAGCATCATTGCTCTTGTGCTTTGGGGCCATTATTAGGTAAAATAAGAGTAACTTGAATACATGCACTGCGACACTGCCGTAGAGACGGCTGCTAGTGACTAAGGGGCAGGTAGCGTCTACAGCACGGATATAATGGACAAAGGGAAGATTCAGGTCCTGGTGGGGGGCAGAGTGGGATGGTGCGAGATCTCATCATACTACTCAGAGTGGCTGGAAATTTAAAATTGATGAATCATTTATTTCTGGACTTTTCCATTTATTTATTTTTGGACCCTGGTTGACCTCGGGTAACTGAAACCCCAGAAAGTGAAACCATGGGTAACAGGGAACTACTGTATTCAAGTTTGCCATTGTAGTGCAAGAGTACCCGTGGACAATTAATGAACAGGTTGTGGCTGTTTCAATAAAACTTTCTTTATAGAAACAGGTATACATCCAAGGCCCGTAGTTTGTGGGCCCCAGAGATAAGAGAGAGTGAATATTACCTTGATGGATGACTGTGACATCTTCCATGTTGACTCTGGTGGAAGCTGAGATCTTCTTCTGCATCCCTGGACCGACCTCTGCCTCTGCTCCTGGAGAGAGAGAGAGTCTGGTCCAGAAGTCTCTGGTCCTGGCCTCTATTGGATGAACCTCGCTGGCTCAGGTGAGGGTGGTCCTCTGTTGAGGGTATCCGGGGTCCTTCAGACTCCCTTCCCACAGGACTTCCCTCCCACCCCCCGGGCTACAAAGGGCTGCCTCTTAGGAGCTAACCTTCCTTCAACAACTTGATTCTGCAAGGAGAGATCTTTGCAGGAAGACCTTGGTGGAGGTGACTTTCGACTGTCTGGATTTGGTCCACCATGGTTAAGAACGATACTGTTCCCAGGAAACTGGTATGTGTGCTGGTATTTTCTTTTAATTTTGGAGGTAAAATGTGGGAATAGAACTTTCCGGGAATTCTGCTCCTTACCACGTGCTTTGTTTATTTGCATATTCTCGACCTCATTCCACAAAGCTGGGAGTTTGAGGGGATGCTTCAAAGATCCTGTCAAATTTTGGGTTTCATTTTCCTCCTCTGTAAAAGGGAGCTCATCTCAGGCTTCGCAAAGTTCATAGAGCGCCCAGGACAGGGTGGCACATGGGAGGTCCTCACACTGGTCTTCCGCTTTCCTGGCACGCTGGCATAGCCAGTGCCTGGTCCTTGGACGCATTTAACCTGTCATCGTAGAAGTGGGAGATGCAGGCTTTAGGAGAGTCCTCGAATTTTCCCAAACTATCAAACCTGTGGGGCACCCAGGGTGAATGCGCATCCTTCACGGGCCCCGCCCATCTGGGCCATCTCAGTTAGGGACTGTCCCTGGATGCTTATTTTCAGGGTCTGAGAGCCTGTGGCCACACCTCCATGAAGAAATGGCCGGGTAGGATGGAACCATCATCACGACCAGCTGTAGAATTCTCTCTTGCCAGCCCAGGAGGGCCCTACAGTTCCTTCAGGGGCCTGTTTCATTTCAATCCCCTCTTCCTGCTGTTGTGAAAGAGCTGTTTCCATTAAGTAAGGGTCATTTTATCCTCCCTTTCAAAGTGATGTCGCCGGAGGTACATTCCCTGACACCTGCCCACAGGTGGTCTGGGACCTGGCCCACATGTCCTGTCCCGGATAGCCCTCAATCCGAGGGCCAGGGACACAGGCTGTAATGGTGTGGTCACACAAGTGGGCTGAATTCAGGCCCCAGGTTGCACACCTGTGTTTTGCTTTGCCTACGTGGCCCTATCGTGGTATGTTTATGAGTTTCTTTAGGTTTTTAACGTTTCTGAATGAGGAATGCAGCAGCCCTTCATGACAGCCTCCAGACACCCAAGGACGCAAGGAAGGCGCTGTGGCTCGGTTTTGTCTAGAATGTTGTCTTTACCATTTGAGCTCTCGCTCTCGCTCTGCCTGGGCGTGGGGGAAAAGGGACATTATTGGTGAGGGAGAAGGTTCTAGACTCTCGTTAGGCTCCCAGATGCCCAGCACTGGCCCGGCCCCCAGGAAGTGTCCAGAGACTGCCCATGGGTTGAGCGGCTGCTGGGCATGGGCAGGGAGTCGGTGGAGCAGTGTGGGGTGGAGGGGTTGTTGGTGAGTCCCCCCTCCCGCCTCCCTGTGTACTGTTGGGGTGAAGGATGGGGCTGGGAGAGCAAGATTCTGAGTCCCCCTGCCTGCCTCCCTACCCTCTACCCCAAGGCTGCTGGGCGATGAAAATGCCTTTGGCCACTGCGGACGGAGCTCGGTGCTCAGGTGCAGGCCAGTGGGTGAGGGGTGTGGGGCGGTTGTTAGGTGGTCACAGGTGCCGTAGCCTCTCTGCACTAACCCCAGGGAGAGAGAGGCCTTCATTCCAGTACCCCTGGAAAGACAAGTCCACAGACTTCACCAGAGGCCCACCAGGCAGCTGGTGCCTGGATCCTGTCTGTAGCAACCCACCCAGTGATGGGTCACAGGTGGGCTCCTTAGTGAGCCCTTTAGGTTGGCCCACCGCCGGTCACCACCCCCAAGGCAGGCTTTTCCACTCTTGAGGCCAGGCTCCAACTGAGCAGGGAGAACGTCCATGCTTTGGGCACTGGGTAGAGCCTGGAAGGTTGGGGGTGGGGGGTGGTGGCTGGGAGACCACGGGGAGGAAGACTTTCTATTTCAAGGGCCTTGGGGACCTGGGGGCTGATGGCGTCCCGGGTACTGCTGACCTTCTTATGACGCTCCTTGGCTCAGAGGTGGGAGCTCGGTGGGGGAGCCTAGGGTGCTGTGATGAAATTAACTAGGCCCTGAGAGGGAGGAGGCTGCCTCCTTCTGTGCCCTGCCAGCCCTCTCTCCCAGTCTGAGTTAAGGCCCCACTGTGCCGGGCTGTAATGGTGCCTCCAGTCTCTGGCATCATAGCCACGTCCTCTCTTGTCCAGCACGGAGCTTGGCCCAGGGGACACGCTTTCCAGGCCCATTTGTGCAATGACAGAGTAAAGAATGACTCGCTGAATGAATGAGTGAATGAATGAACTCCCTTTGGGTAGGGACCTTCCCAGGACCTCTGACTGCCTAGCACCTAGTAGTTGCTTAGGGAATGCGGCTCGGCCAGTGAACATTCCAAAGCCCCTTCTCCTTCGTCCTCACTGACAGATCTCGGCGCACCTTTTCTTTCATTAGCCTCTTTGAACCCGCCCTTATGAAATTAAAGTTCTGGATTCAGTGTCAGTGACCTGCTGGTCCCAGACATGCGTGCCAGCATGTTAGGTGAGAGCTTTTCATCTGGGACGTCTCTCTCTGTCCTGGGGCTTCACATGCCGTTTCCCTCCTTGATGATGGGATTTGCAGGAGCAGATCTGAGCCTGGTGGGGACCTTCTGTTTGGTGCCAGGTCATGTGGCTGCCTAGGCTTGTTCTGCTCACTGGAGCCATGGGGGAAGAGAACGGGGCCACATGGGGCAGTGGAGTGGCTCTTGCCTTCCAGGTCTGTGGCTGAGGAAAGCCACCACGTCAGTTTGTCTTCAGGGAGGTGGGAGTTGAGGTAGGGTGTGGAAAGGCCCGGCTTCTTGCCACAGGGTGGTGTGGACAGTGAAGAGCTGAGAGCAGGGATGAGGGGACCCTGGGTACTTCTTAGTGGAAACAGCTTTTCACCTGCCGTCCGACCCCAGGGCGCTTGGGCTATGAGGCCCTGGATTCTTGGTGGAGGTTTGAATTGGATTTTCCTGGCTTGACTCCCTTCCTGACCAGAGACCCGAACCCGGAGAAGAGAAGGGACATTTCTGGGTCACTCAGCAGCGGCAGCGCTGCATGAGACCCCAGCCTTATCCTGCGGGCTCCAGGTGGCCTCGCTCTTCCCTGCCATGGGTGAGGCTGAATGAGGCTGGGGCCGGAGGTCAGACCGCCCTGCAGCCACGAGGACTGTTATCCTTGGGCTCCAGCGGCCTTTGGTGGCCTCTCCTCCTCCCCAGGGCTCTGTGTGCCCTGCCTCCCTCTCTTTCTCTCCCGTCCCCAGGAGTCCTCAGCGGCACTCCTTGCGATGTGGCATGGCTTCAGGAGGGCGCTGTCTTGTTTGTCATTTCTGGCCCAGGGCTGGGCTGTCCTCTTCCATTTCAAGACACATTTTCAGCTGATCACAAAATTGCTACCCAGCACCTTCTCTGAAGGAAGTGCGGTGAGCTGGCAAGCTGGGAGGGGCAAGTGTCCTCCTCCTGGGGTGGGCCTACTGAAAGAAAAAGCAGGAAAAAGAACCCTTAGAGGCTCCTACCACGTGCAAAGATTTCACCAGAAACAAGTAACTCTGGGCTTATAAGAGGCCAATGGCTGGTCGTGCGGTGGCTCGTGCCTGTAACCTCAGCGCTTTGGGAGGCTGAGGTGGGCGGATGGCTTGAGTCTAAGAGTGTGAGACCAGCCTGGGCAATATAGTGAGACCCCATCTGTACACAAAACAAACAAGCAAATAGATAATCAGCTGAGTGTGGTGGTGCGTGCCTGTAATCCCAGCTACTCAGAAGGCGGAAGTGGGGAGGATTGCTTGAACCCAGGAGGTTGAGGCTGCAGTGAGGGGTAATCGAGCCACTGCTTTCCAGCCTGGGCAATAGAGTGAGCCAGAAAAAAGAAGCTAGTGTTTCTGGCTGATGCCCAATTCCTTCCTGCCTGGTGTGTGCTCGAGGACCTCCTTGGAGCCTGGCATTGCTTTAGGCACCAGAAATAGAGAGGAAGGGTGCAGCCCCTTGGGGGCACCCCGGCATAGAGCCCAGGAGCAGTGTGAGGCCACTGAGGGACGGTGAAAGGGAGATCAGGAGCTCTGCAAGGGAGTCTGAGCCCAGATGCGAAGAAGGCAAAGACGTTCCCAGGTGGGCACGGTGGAGGGGTGGCTGTGCAAGGCAGAGGGGATGCCCGTGCTGGGTGTGGGCGAGGAGACACTTCTGGGATGTGCCAGGACCGCACCAGGACCTGGGACAGGGTGCAGAGAGACAGCCTGGTGGCTGCTGGCGGCAGAGCAGAGAGAACTCAGGGCCAGGACAGGGACTGGGGTCAGGTCTATTGCCCTAGGGAGCAGCCTTGTCATGGGAGGTGGGGGCTTCTGGCTATGTGACTTTGGACAAGTCACTCCACCTCTCTGAGCCTCTGGTTTCTCATCTCTAAGCGGGGAGGAAGCCTCCTGTGGGATGATGATGATGATGATGGCAGTGCTTCAGGTTGTCACATGCTTTCATCAGGCTCTAGATGAGAGGGAGAGCATTAGCTGGTCACCATTTGTGTCCCACCCTCTCTTAAAACAGTATTTGGACAGTTAATTGTGTGTGACAACTTTTTAACTACCGGCCGCTCTTCAGCCAGTGAGGGTCAATTTGCTTTTCAGGCGTTCTTTACAATGAGCTTTGGTTTTGCTTCCAGGGTAAGAAATCCCTGGCAAAGGTTGTGTTTTCCTTGGTAGGAAGGATTTGCATGGGCAGTGGCCCACTTCCCTCGGAGAAGTGGTTGCTCTTCGGCTTCGATCCTGCCCTTAGGCAAATGCTGGGGGCCTGGTGGGGGTGCTGTGTGTCCACTGTCTGACCTGCTTCGGTGCCTCGGCTTCTCCCCATGCCGGGTCTGGCTGTACCACTTCCCGAAGCCAGCAACATCTGGTCTGGGAGGATAAAAGATAGGGAGGCTGGCCAGTCTGTGGACCTCTGGGGGGCCACTTCCCATGCAGTTTGAGTCAGCAAATACTGACCAGGGGCCGCTCTGTGCCAGCTCTCGGGCGAGGGCCCCCGGCCAGGAGGGGAGCCACATGCAGGCTCTACCCTCTGGAAGCTTCTTGTCCAGGAATGACCAGTTCTCATTCAATCCTGGGTTAGCTCCAGCAGTGGCCATGCCAGCCTCCTGCCCCATGCCAGGGACATGTGGCTATGGGGGACTGTGACCCAGCCCTGGAGCTGGCATTGGCAGGGGGTCCAGATGGGTAGGCCATGTGGCATGAAGAGAGATGCCCTGCCTCCCTCTCTCATGGGCAAAGTGGCATCCTGGGCCCAGGCAGAGATTTTCTCACCTCTCTGAGGGGCAGATGCCCAGGTCCCCAGAGGAGGCCTGTCACTGTTGGAGGGCTTCCAGATGTCGGCAGACGCCTTGCACTGCCCATGTCTCCTGGCTCCAGCTGTCAGTATTGGCTTCTTAGCATTTGGCCTGGCGTGGCCCTGGGCTTTCTGAGTGCGAATGACAGAGCTCCTAATGGGGCATCAGCCCAGTTCCCCTCCTCTGCCCACGCTGGGTGGAATCTGAGCTCCCTCAAGGCTGACCAGCGCCTATGCCCCTGCGCCAGGACAGTGGGCTCTTCTCCTAGCTGCAGACCCCTGCAGCGTCCTGGATTCCCAAACGCTCACGGTGGGCCTCGTGGGGTTTCACTGTGCACCTGTGATGTGTGTTAATAAGACTGTTTAAAAAAAAAGACAGGAGTCCTCGTCTGTGGCGGAATGTGGTGCCTTTCGAAGCCGAGGGATGGAGAAGTCAGGGGGAGCTCTTTCACAAGAAATAGACTCTCATATCTTGGGATTTGGGGAAACAGAACTGGCAAGGATTTTTTTTCTCAGGCACGCTGTATTATTAAGACACTCTGTCTTATAAGGGATGCCGGATAATTAATCCTGTGGCGAGGCAATGGCAACAAGCGTTCAAATATATTTAAATAATGAGGAAGTTCTTTAATGTGGACCCGTCAAATAATTGTGGGCCGGTGGCATGAAAAACAGAGGGTCTGTATTTATTGAAATGTACTTTTCCCCTTTAGAGGACAGGGATTTTTCTTTTGTGTACACACACACATACGCACGCACAAACACGCACATACACACACACACACAGAGCATTTAGCCAGAACCCTGCTAAGTCTTCTCCCTTTTCAGTCAAAAAGAATCAATTATGCCTTGTGGTCGCTTTCCAAAAACCACTTTTGACTGTGTGATTTTGTTTCAGTCGAGAGCGCTGTCAGTCCCTCAGAAACAAGAAGGGGGAAAAGAACCCTCTCACCAAATATCTGGGCGTCTATGCAGATTCTCAGCCATTGAGAATATTGACAGCAATCAGAATTCCTCGGCTGTTGAAACTTCGCCTCTAATTGAACTGGGAAAGGTAAACCCAGATTCAGGGCTCTGCACGCTGTAATTGCAATAATTTAATTTAGCTATTTAACCTGTAATTCAGTGGTATTTATTAAGGAGCATGGGAGAAAATGAGGCCATTAGGAGCCAGAGATGAATACATTGAAATGAAAATGAACACTTCTAACTGCCAGTTGACCTTCGGTTTGTAGCAGTTTTTATTAGGCTGGTCACGGTAATTACCAGGACGTGGATCAGGGAGGAAAAGCGAATAATTCAGTAATGAACATTTTTATTCATTATCTCACATTTTCAGGAAGCGAACAAGTATCGCAAAAGTATCGGCGATGCTTCCTTTCTGTTTGTTTTTTTTAAAAAATGATTGTTTGTGGACAATGGCCCCGCTCAAAGCGTCCTTCCTCGGTGAGCGAGTGGTGTCTGGGGAGCCTGCGCAAGGGGCTCTGGTGTGTTACTGGGCTGGGGCGCACTTGGGGACGGCTGACAGTCAGCCTGGGAGGAACGCAGAGAGTCAGAAGCCTGCCAGCCCCAACCACCGCATGGTGTCCTAAAACTATTGATTAAGTGGGAAGATTTTTGCTGTGCTGAGCGGGGCGGGGTGGCACAGGTATTCTGGTGAGTTGGATTAGTCCAGACGGGGCCGTTGGGGTTGAGTGTAAAGCAGTACGCTTTGCAAGGTGCACACTGTTTGGAAGCCTGGGGGTATGGCTTGAGAGAATGTTTCTCAAGACCTTTCATACCATTTGATCGGGGAATTCCAGGTCCACAGCCTGAAGACTAACCAGGGACACGCATAGGCTCATATGCACACACCTGCAGCGTCCCTAGAATCATGGAAAATTGGAAACAAGTGGATTCCACGAGGAGAAGAATGGTGAAATAAATATGTCCCAGCCATAGGATGGAACATTAAAAAGCAATTGAAAATAAGGATGTCAAGGTGTTTCTAGTGATGTGGGAAAATGTCAAGCACAAATCACAACTGTGTATAGCAAGAGCTAAGTTGTTTGATGTCTGTGTGCTCCTGTCTATCTGAATCCATAGGAAAGGGACCGAAAGGAAATATCGACATTGTAAGAGAAGTTATTGTGGTGGATTATAGTTTCTTCCATATCCTTGTCTGTACCTGTAAAGGTTTTTACAGGAATAAAATGTTCCCTGAAAATCAGACAGTGCAGTGACATGGATCTCAAAAGTTGTACTGACTTTTGCTCAGTGGAAAGAAAAGTTTTCAGCCGGGCACCCTGTGTCGGCAGCCTCTGCCAAGCTTGTGGTTTCATTAGCTCCTCCTCCCACTTCCCAGAAAACCATCCAGCCATTCGATGAATCGAGGGATGCGCGCTAAGCCCTTGGATGTCAGCCGGCTGTGATGGATGGCTTCCCGATGCAGCCAGCGTCCTGTGCATTTGGGAGGCATCGGCTCTCTGTTGCTCTGATTTCCATACCTTGCTTGTGGCTTTGTATTGGAAGTCAGGGGCCTGTATAGCAGAGTCTGCTGTCCTCTTCTGGGGCTGGGGGTGCATGACCTAGAAAGGGGGACACTTGGTGAGGATGTCTCCCTCGCGCCTGGCTGTCCAGTTGATGGCCTCCGTGTCTGAGTCTCCGCTCCAGCCATCCATCTGCCTCGTTTCTGGCTGTGGTCATTTCCTTTCAGATAGAGACATTAGAAATAATCATATTCTATTCATGCAGCAAGGAAGAGTGCGTGTGGGGTGTGGATCATGGTGTTGTCAGAAGAACCTTATTAGATGTGCGGCAAATCCTCCTCCCCACAGCAAGCCTTCATTTCCTCTCTGGAGTGCCCCTCACCACCCTCTGAACCCAAAGGAATGAACGAGAGGCTTGCCTCGTGAAAAAATGATTCATTCTCTTTCCAATCTTCAATTTTCCAACTTCGCTCATTTTCTTTATTAAGAGTACTATGAATATCGGAAAGAAAGAAAATGACAGCTCTGCCCTGAATCCCGAGTCGGGGACCCTGCTTTGCATACTGACTTCAGCCGACTGGCAAGAGAGGGGCTGGGGGTGTCTTTCGGCCCTAGGGCTGTGCCTGGCCCACACTGGGTCCCCGTAGGTGTGCCCTTCTGCCCTGGGGTCCTCTTCTCACTCATCTGCTCATTGATTCTGACCCACTGCCACCAACGGTATCCCTAGACAGTGCCCTAAAGTGAGACGATGTTAGCAGAGGGCTCTGCTGTGTAGCCTGGGAAGGGTGCAGGCTGGGGCGGGGGAAAGGCATGCCTTTGGCTTCTTGTCTGGCGCTGGGCCTCAGTTTCTTCACCTGTAACAAAATGGGTATGCTTCCAGGTCTGAGAATAAACTCCCTGAACTTATGTGTGTGAAGCCTTTGGGCCAGGTTCCCAACATGGAAGGAATGGGAACATGGAAGGTTCTTGGTCAATGTTCCCTTTCCTCCTTCTAGCCCCGAGCCTCAACATCACCATGTGATAATCCTAAGACCCACTTAACTGGTGAGGATCCCGTGCAGCCTTGATTGAGAAAACAGCTGGCTTAGGAGGTGCTCGTGTGAATGAGCTGGGCGTGCGAGGTGTATCACTTGGCCTTGGCAAGCATTTGATTTTTTGAGTGGGTGGGGTTTTTGCAAGGTCCCCTCTCTGATGGACACAGGTATCCCCTCTGATGGTGGGCGAACATTCACCCAGTGTGCAGCAGACCGGTGGAACTTCTGAGGTTTCCGCTCCCTGGAATCTTGGGGGCATCTGTCAAGATAGCTGCCGACAGGGGATGGTCAGGGCGCCGGAGCCGCTGCAAAGGGAAAGCCGCCGTGGAAGGGCTGTGGCTTAGGACCTTAGGTTTTAAACCCGCTGGGAACAGCTTTGACCAGGATTGTTGGGGACATGGAGCTATCTCCCTGAAAGGTGGACTGGCTGGCCTGGGTCAGGAAGGGAAAGGGAGAACGCTGGGACATTGAGGTCTTCACACTGGAGGAGTGGCTAGTGCACGGCCAGCCCTGTTTTTCTCAGGTCTGCAGAAGGTAGCACGGTGCTGTGCCCCGGTCGCCCGTGATCAGAACGCCGCTGGCCTCGCTCGTGTGGAGGAACTTTGGAAGCTTTCCTTCCCTGGTTGCCTGGTTACAAGATCATCTGTCATGTGTTCCCCGAGAAGGGGGCTTGGCTGGGGAGACGCGGGCCGGGGGGCAGCATTGGGAGATGCTGTTTGCTGTTGGGAATGCAACGAGCACCTTCGATCCTATCTAATTCTCATTTATATTAGGCCGGACAGCCTCACTGCCCAGCTGCCCTCTCGAAGCCTCGGACCGCTGGGGTTTTTTTGATGCATGAATGAAGACTGGGAAGTGGGCCAGGACTTGGCTCATGGGCTTCTTCATCATTTATTAGCTTCTAGTTTTAATTGTTTCCCGACTTCTTTCCAGATATTTATCTAGGAAGAATTGTCAGTTCTCGCTGTGCCGCACAGACGCAAGGGGTGGGTGCCGACTGCAGAATTTTAAGGGCTCTTCTGGGCAGCAGGCGGGAGGGCTGTGTCAGCTCAGTCTAGCAGGTGTTGGCTGAGCACCTACTATGTGTCAGATGGTGTTGGGTGGTGAAGGGCGACAGGAATGACTGGAATGAGGCTCCAGCTCTGTAGGGGCCTGCCGTTCTGGGGGGTGGGGTGCTAGCTCAAGGAAACTTACGTTTTATTTTGAGCACTTCCCACGTTCCAGGCCCTGGGATGGAGGTGAGCTGTGTGTCCTTGGGTGGGTTGCTTTACCTCTCTCAGCTTGGATCCTCCATCCGGAATCCAAGGCATATGAGCGTTGTGGGGGTTCATGAAGATACACTGAGGAACTCATTAAGTACTTAACAAGGGGCAGCCATTGTTTTGGGGCTGCAAAACCCAGTGCAGTATCCTGGCTGTGGGGGCTGTGGGGTGCAGTGCGGTGGGCAAGGACAGGGTTCTGGGTCTACCATTTGCCTTCAGCATTCTGGCCTCACCTGTGAAATGGAGATGCTGGGGGAGCCCCACAGAGGAGGTGTGGGGAACATTGGAGAGTCCTGGGAAGATTCCCTTCCTTTTCTTCCAGAGGAGCCCTGGGTCAGAGTGGACCACTGTGTTGGTGTCTGTGGTGGATTTGGCAGTGGGATTCAAAAATACAGGTCAGGAAGCCAGGTGGTTCTCTCTGCACGTTTCCCGAGAAGGCATCTCGCGTCGCTCTAGGTACTTTTCAGTCCTCTGATCATCTGGGCAGAAGAGGAGTCCGAAGGCTTAAGTTCCTGTGCCAGCCTCGTCCTTGGGCTGTGGGACCTTGGGAAACCCTTTCTGCATGCTGGGAAGCCATCGTTTTCCCATCTGTGCACCTGACGGAGATGGCTCTGGGCTAAGGTGACTTACTGGTGGAAGGAGCAAGGACAGGCTGAATGGCCGGACCCGCCTTGCCGCCTGGATGGCCTCGGGTAGGCGCCCTTTGCTCCTGAGCCTCGGCTTCTGCACTTAGAAGCTGAGGGAAGACGGGATTGCGGTAAGGACTGACCAAGGTCCTCCTGCTCGGGTGCCCGTGGCGGGGGCCTGTCCACATCGTCGGGAGTTGTTATCATCGAAGGCTGTCTGCTCCATGTCATCCAGGCCTGGGTCCCGGCTCCTTCACTTCCTGTAGGACCAGCCACACAACCCTGTTGAATCTCACCTTTCTCCCCTGAGCGTCAGGGAAAATATTAGCTTTCTCTGGGGACCATTTTGCAGACAAGGCATTTCACACCAAAAGACAGATTCTGAGAAGTTAAGCACCTTCCCCAGGCTTGCCCAGCTAATAACTGCCAAGCCACGGCTGGTTTGGACTAGAAACCCACCGTGTTCAGTCTTTTGCTCAAGGTGCATGGGCAACATGGGATGGGGTTCTGAGTGGCTCGGAGGGCAGAAGCCCAGAAGGACAGAGCTCTGGCTATGCCTACAGGTCACTTCCTGGCCCTGCCACCCCTGGTGATGTTGTCCAGGAGCCCCGGCTCCTTGGCAGGCCCCTCTTACCAGATCTGGGTGTGTTCTGTAAGCCACTGCAGTCCAGGGAGGCCTTTGGCGGTTCGCTGACTGTGACTTCCGCTGTTGGGGGACAGTCCGGGGCCAGCAGCACTTGCTCTGTGCTGGGGCTGTGAGGAGGGAGGACAGGTGTCCAGGTGATCACCCTGTCACCTGCCCCAAGCTTCCAGATAGTTTGTCTTCTCCATCATGTTTGAGATAATTCACGTTTCTCTCAACATTCCCATTCTTTAGAAAATAATTGAATTTGCCATTTGCTTTGGGGCCATATTGGCTGGCAGAAACCATCGAAACCCCAGTGTCCCTGTTCACACTGACAGGCACTGGGGTCAATATAACGGCTGGACCTCACTGGCTGGAGCACCGCTTTTGGATGGCTGCAGAGAAGGGGGAAAAATAACAAAATCTTTCAGACTTGTCAGCCTGCTTCTTAAATGGGAGGCTACCAATGCATGTTAGATTTGGGGTGTTTAAAGACAGATCCCTTCTGAAATGTGGCCAGAAATGATTTGAAACAAAATTATCACAGGCTTGATTAAAAAGGGGTGTTATTAAATCTTCTTCCTGGTCTGGACCAGAACTTCTGTTACCAGTGGAGTGCGTTAGTGTGTTAGTTTGTTGGCTGATGGTTTCTCTATTTAGTTACATGTTTTCTTGTTATCTTTTTGGCTTTAATCAATTATTTTATTGTTTTAGAAGGGAAACTTTTTTTTTTTTTCCAGACAAGAGAGGTAAGAGGATTGGGGGGAGGTCCTCCCTCTGCAGCCGGAATCTGAGTTCTCCAGCATGCTGTGCCAAGTTGATGGCTATTATTCCCCCAGAAAAGAATGTCCCTTTTTTTTTTTAAACTTCCTTTTAACATTCTGCCCTTGGCATCTGTTCCAGGCATTGTGGACGAATGTAGACTGTGTTCTGACAATGGGTTAAAGCAAGCACTTATTGAAAAGCATTCTCTACTTAATTACATTTCCTTCTTCTGGAAGCTATTTTAATTTTTTTTATAATCACATGTTAATTGTGTATTAGCGGGGCCTTTCTGATTAGTTGAAAACATAATGAAACCTTTGTAAACAACACAGAGAGAAAGAAAGAGGAGTGTGTGAACAGAGACAGTGGTGATGAGCTCGTTCTAAGAGGCCGAAATAACTACATTTCTTGATGCAGGGAGGGGCTGAAATTGTACCTGGAAGGCCCCTTTTGAATGACAACTCCTTGATGGCAATGGCTGACAACAGTGGCTGGTCAGTGCCTGCAGCTCTCTTCCTGGTCCTGCCATCCTCCTCTTAGCCCCTTTTAGCTCCATCCTGCTGTCTTACACTCATTTATTCACTCACTCATTCATTCACTCTTTTATGTACTCACTAATTCATTCATTCACTCTCACTCATTTACATTTTGATCATTAAATAGCATTCTCCATTGAGCACCAACCAGGGACAGGACTCTTTCTATGCATGCTCTGGAATCTTCCCACCATCCTCAATATGGGTGTTGCTTGCATTTATGGATAAGAAGCCTGGAGCTCAGAGTTGAGCTCAGTCACTCATGTTCAGCCAAGGCTGGGAAGCAGGAGAATCAGATCTTTCTGGCCCACAGCCCCAGCCCCACTGTGGTTCCCAAGTCACCATGTCCCTTCCCATCTAAACTTCAGCGGGTCTGGACACATCTGGTACCTGGCAGGACAGCGGGAGGGCAGAGGAGCCAGCTGTGGCAGGGCCTGCGTGTGTGTGGTGAGGACGAGGTGAAGCTCGCTGCGGTCCCCAGAGCCTGCCGGCATTGTTTTATTTTCCGCCTTCTAACGAGAGCCACGTTTCTTGATTGAAAGCCCCAGCCCCAGTTTGCAGTCCCTATTGTGGCGAGTGGGGCCCCAAAAGCCCTGCTCTGTTCCCCATTTAAAGGGCCGGGCTTACAGGGGTTTTGCAGTTCCCAGGCTGTTATTAGGGAAGCGTGGCTGGGGCGCTTAAAATGAAAGTGCTACTGTATGTGAGAGCCAGGTTCACCGTGTGCGCTCCAAGGAAGCGCTGCCAAGACAGTGTTAGGAACAGCCGCCAAGCAAAACACGCGCATTCCGTCCAGTGGAGCCAGCTCACTTCTGCAAATAGAGGAAAAATTGACTTTCTGATTTGGAGTGTTTCTACAACTAAGAAGAATCACTCCAGTGATTGTTCTAAAAATATTCCGGAGGCAGCACGTTCTTGAAGGCCTCGGGATTCTGAGCGTCCCTTAATTGTACTTTTTATGTAATCTCTCTGGATCGTGTTTAAAAAAAAAATCACTTAAGCTTGCGTGGTCATCCTCCTCCCCCCACTCACCCCACATAAGTATTGCTGCTGCGTGAAAGAGTGGCATACGCAGCAGAAATCGTATTTTTATCTCTTTGACTTCAGGAAGTATATTTGTTTTTCATCTCCGGCGGCCGCTGTTGCAGGGCTGAGCCTCCAAATCTAGGGCAGCCCCTGACATCCCTGCCTCAGTGGTCCAACCCAGCTTTGGAGGGAAGTCACTCAGAGCATTTCTTTTTTTAGGTGGAGGGCTGTGCGCAGGAGGGTGCTGATAAGTGCAGTCCCCCTGCCCCCTCTGCCATTTCAGGCTGCCTTTCTCCTTCACAGGGCTCCAAGCTCCCTAGGAACTCCGGATTCTCAGCTCCAGGCAACTCTGGAATTCAAAGCATTTCTACAATGATGAAACTGACTGGGATTCCACAGTTCCTTTATTGCCAGAAGTAGATGGTGTGGGCCCCTCCTCTTCTCTCTGTCTTTTCAATTCTCTCCACCTCTTTCTCCCCGCTTTCCCTCTCTTCCTGACTCCCCAGTCCCTGCTTTCTCTTTCAGTCTTTTTTTTTTTTTTTTTTAAGATTTAGGGGCAGTGCCCACAAGAATGCCATTGTTTAGGTTGACGGGTATGGCCCAGGCCTGCCCACTCTTGGGACAGTTGATATCTGGACTGGTTCACCCTTTGTTGGGGAGATGTCCTATGCATTGCAGACGTGCAGCGGCATCCCTGGCCTCTCCCCACTAGATGCCAGTAGCACCCCAACCTAAGCCCCCTCAATCTTGACAATCACAAATGTCTCCAAATATTGCCACGGGTCCCCTAGAGGGTCAAAACAGCCCTCAGGTTGAGAACCATTGTTCTAGCCTATTTTTTTGAAACTGACAACAACCCGAAAAAGGCCTGGGGAAATATTAGTATCTATTTTGAAGAACCAATAACAAAAGGGTGGAATCAAAGGCCTTGAAAATTGGGACTGAATTCCCATTGTTAGATTTTACCCCCAAAGCATATTTTAAAAAGAAGCAACAGATGACCCTGATTTGAGGGTAGCTGAAGGGGACAGTGGGAGTGGAGGTGGTGAGCTGTCCATCACAGTCGCACCTGCGGGGTTAGAATGGCCAGGTAGGTCAGGTGTCTGTACCTTCAAACACGCAAGCAGTTTTTCTTGGAAATACTTCCCAGACCGCACTTTAGGACAATTCTTCTTTCTAGAATGAGCTTACGGATAGCCTTCTTGGCGAATGGACACTTTGGAGAAAGGTGCCAGTGGTTTTAGCAGTGGGTGTCGGAGCTTTCTCAGTTTCACTGATCTTCCTCCCTCCTTTCCTTCCTTCCTCTTCCCTCTTTCCCTTCGAGATTTTTTTCCCCCATTGTTAGGAGTGGGACCTAGCTGGTTCACAGGCAATGCCTTGTTTTAAAGACACATGCTGTAACCGTTTCCATGAATCATGTTATGTGGCTTTAAATGTAGGCTCATTACTGGGGCTGCCAGTAGGGTCAGGTGCCAGGTTTCATGGCATCCATCAGCAAAACCTGTCTTTGGGAAATGTAGAATTGGATTGTCATTGGGTGCTGTGCTGGGCTTTCTTCAAGTGCCTTGAGAGTGAGTTCCTGGGCTGGGCCCACACCCCTGCTTCCGCTGGCCAGCCCAGCCAGCCTCGAGGTGCTCCTGACACTTGGCATTCACAGAACTTCACCTCCCCTGGGCCTGGGCCTCTAGGCTTCAGGTTCCCTAGTGCCCATAGTCCCTGAGACGGGCCATAGTGGGGGCTCCTTGCTTCAGGTCACACAGTGTGGGCTGCATTTCCCCATCCCTTCTCATCCCCCACTCTACCGCGAGCACTCCCCTCCGGGCTTTGTCACCCGCCTAGCGCCCTCCTGCCTCTTGGTGTGGATGATGCCTTTTCCTGTCCTCATGGGGTGGAGGGCAGTGCTGGGAGAACCAACAGGCACAGCTGCTGGAGGCCACAGGCTGGATCTAGCTGCTCAACCAGTAGCCACCATGCTGGGATGTTGGTGTCTGGAGAGGACCCCCCAGGAGCGTGGGTGTAACTCCTTGTTGACATTAGTTCCTCTCCTGTGCACTGTGTGTGATGTGTGTGTTTGTGTGTGCCCTTGTGGACACACACGCCCCACTGCATTTTCTTGTGACCCTGTGTGTGTGTGTGTGTGTGTGTGTGTGTGTGTGTGTGTGTGTGTGTAGTGTGTGCTCAGCTTCTCTCTTCCATAACCTCCCACGGTGGCGTTTGGGGCATATTGGAGCCCTCTGATGTTCTAGCGGCAAGAGGCAGCTCGGAAACTTCGGCACTGTCAGGCTGTGCCTGGCGAGATGACCCTGTCCCGGCAGCCAGCAGCGACTGGAGGAAGCTTGGCACTGTGGCAGAGGCAAAGCGCCGCAGAAGTGCCGCAGGTTTTTCATATGGAAATGTGAAATAATGGGGTGATTAAATAGAGCTGTATATTAAAGTACATCTGACATTAGAATTACCATAATGTGCTGTAGCCTTAGGCTGAGTACTTTATTTGCCATCTGCGTCGGCCCAAAATCCCCCGGGGAAGCGCTAAAATATTCTGAATAAACTCAGCTCGAGTTCTTATTGAGAGTAAAATACCATTTGTGGCACGTCGTATTGATTCGTCTTAATTGTGGTGCAGAAAAGAACATTCACTGGCTGATGACTTTTGTGCTCGGTGACAAGCTGGCTGGAGTTACTCTAGCACTGCAGTTGGTTAACCTGGCCGACAGCGGACTCAGCCAGGCAGGCACCTGGGCTCCAGCCGTAGGAGCCACAGTGCCACCACCCCCCAAGCTGGTGGCACAGCTGGGGCTCCCCGCCAGCCCCCAGCCTTCCTCCTAGGAGAGGGCTGGAGAGAAGGGAACCCACTGGGGGGCAGAGGAAATTCACACCCTACCCTGCAGGCTTCTCCCTACGGCCAGCCTCGTCTTTCCGCAGAAGAACGAACTGACCTGCTGGGGACAGAGGGGCTGTGGTTTCAGCCCCAGCCCCAGGCCAGCCCTTGGTTGGAGAGATGTACTCTGCATTTTGAAGGAAGCAAAACTAACAAAAGAAAGGAAAAGAAAAAAGAAGGAAAAGAACCCATCCTTGGATAAACCCAAGCTTGGTTAGTTACTGGTTAGTGGTTGTGGGACTGGTTAATGGTCTCTGAACCCCACTGAGGGGAAAATTACTTGCAAAATGCATTAAAGATAAAAGAAAACACTTGGTGATCCAAACGATGTTCCCCCCCATTCATAAGGTCCAGTTTTTCACCCTATAATTGCCTATCATTATACACAATTTAAATATTCAAACATTCTCCACAAACCCTGGGCTAGCATGTTTTTATTACAAATTCAGAACAAGGGAATAACCTTTAACTTCAGAGACAAATGAGACAAATTTACAAGTGCATATCTGCTGTTTTCTTGTGCTTTATCAATCCCCACGGACCGGAACACTTTTGCTCTAACGCCACTCAGAACAATATACATATATTACTACTTGTTTGTAGTGTGTCGGTAATGAGTCCCCTCTGCATTAGCTAACCTATATAACTCGGTGTCGAGCTCTCCATAACGTCAATTATCTCCTTGGAGCTAAACGTACACTCCATTAGAATGAGATTTACTGCTCTGCCATACTTCTTGGGGTGGAATCTAGGGATTTTTTTTGTGTGTGGATTTAAGGAAAGGAAGGATGGAGGCTTGCCTGGTGAAGGAAGTTGTGAATTATGGAGAGGGGAGACTTCCTGTCTCAAGGAGGTGGAGGAGGAATAGGAAGGGCCGCATGGGGTGCTTCTGGGAGACTGAGTCCCTAGTGTGAGTGAGAAACGGCTGTGTACGGGTCCCCACTCACACACCTGCAGCCGACTCCTGCCTTTTTTTTTTTTTGCCCGTTTATCTTCTAATTCTCTTTATTTGTCCATTAAAATGATAAGGATGGTTTGCTCTGTGCTTCTCTTTCTCATTCTCTGCAAAATTCTTGTCCCCCGAGTTCTTGAATCCTTTCAGAAAACTCCCCCGTTGGGTGGCATGGGGGAACGTCACCATCAAAGCGACTTCAGCTATCAGCCCACCGAAACCCACCGGAGCAGCGCAGGCCCTTTTCAGGGAAGTTCACAGAAAGCAGATTTCAAGGGACTCTGAGAACGCATTCTTTACGATTTCCAGTGGATTTGATGCCTTATCGGAAGGGGGGACCTCTACAGACAGCCTCGAGGAATGTGCTGTAGTTTTTCATGAATGCCACAGCTGAGCTGCCACATGGAAAATTGCTCTGTGCGTTCTGCCCCGGCTCTTCCATCTTGCTGACAAACACCACTGTTTTCACCCTGTGCTGGGATGCCCCTGTGGCTGGCAATTTTGCTTTATTTTGGGGTTGGGTGGCTGTTTCCTGAGCCTGAAACCGCACACCTGGTCTAACCAAAGAAATAGAGACTGTTTTGGGAAATCGTGGGCACACGGTGCCTGCCGCCCTAGTTCAGTTTTAATACTTCCCTGTCCCACCGACAGCCTGGACTGTCTCATTCCTGATGGTGGATTCACAGGCCTGGGTGTTCAGCTGTAAGGCTTGCCGGAATCATTGAACCCCTGCTGGAGAGGGTAACATGGAAGCCACCTTCCTTGCCAGTGATCTTCACAGACTGGATCTTAAGTTTCATTCCTTTATACCGTACGGTTTCACAGTTTGGAATTGGTGTTTCTCTGAAGGGCTCACCTGCACCTTTTTGTTATATTGAGATTTTCTCTTCCACTGAATAGTTCTTGACTTGAGTAGGCCTTGAATGTGGGCTTCAAATTTCTCATTGACAAAATAGGAAAGTGTTTCCTCTGATGGGATGTACAGCAATGGGATTTGCTCCACATCCAGCTACGTTTCTTGTGTGTTTTCAGAGCCTCTCCATTTTCAATTCCACCTTCAGTTCTTCCTTTCTTTGAATCTGAGTCCCACCCACTGCCTTTGGGCATGCAGTTCCCTCTGCCAGGCATGCCTTTGCCCTCCCTTCTCTGCATGACAAATTCTTTTTTTTGAGACAGAGTCTTGTCCTGTCACCCAGGCTGGAGTGCAGTGGCGCCTCCCAGGTTCAAGCAATTCTCCTGCCTCAGCCTCCCCGGTAGCTGGGATTAAAGGCGCCTGCCACCACACCCGGCTAATTTCTTATATTTTTAATAGTGATGGGGCTCCACCAAGTTGGCCAGGCTGGTCTAGAACTCCTGACCTCAGTTGATCCGCCTGCTTCAGCTTCCCAAAGTGCTGGGATTACAGGCGTGAGCCACTGTGAATGACACACGCTTATTCTCCCTTCTGAACTAACACCAGGGTCTCCTCCTTGGAGAGTCTTTCCTGGTCGCCCCACGATGTCAGCCTCTCCCTCCTCTGGGTTCTCCGCTGTTGGCACAGTCTTCACTAGTCACTGAGTGGCTTGAACCCTGTATAGATGTTCCTGGAGTCACTGGCCTCTTGCTCAAGACTTTGGGCTCCATGAGGATAGGCCTTCATTTCTGCATCCCTCCTCTTGGTGTCGGGCCTGGCACAGAGTGGACAAGAGAGTATGCCACTGCCAGCTCTGTGATTTGGGAAGATCTGTCCCTCGTTCTGGGCTGGGCAGTGGCATAGTGTCTGGTTCTGTGTGGAGTCGCCTGGGATTCTGGTTGGGTTTGGTGGTTGGGATGCAGCCGGCTTTGGGGTGGGGGCAGTGCTGGGTGTGTCCTCTGCCAGGGAAGCAAGGCCCTTTTTGGAGGGTGCTGAGCAGAGCCCTGTTCTCTGGAGGGGCTCGGTGTGGAGGGCGGTGTGCGGACTGTGGGGCTGGAGCGTTCTCCCCAGTCTAGTCCTGGTCTTGGTGGAAGTAACTTCAGGAACGCTGACCATGAGAAAACACAGGGGAAGTCTCGGTCTGTTCCCTGCTGCATGTGAGTCCCCATTTTGGGTCTTTTACCACGATGAGCCCTCCTCCTACAGCGAATGATGCAGGAAGGCAGGTATTGTTTTCACTGTAGGGATGAGGACCCCGAAGCCCCGGGATGCCCAGCAACTTGGCTGAAGTGTCTGGGCTCTGAAGTGGGTCTGGAAGGAACGTGGCTCATGCTGGCAGAAGGCTGAGAAGACTCCGGGTCTGTGGGACGAATCGGCCACTGGCAGTCTTGAAGTACAACTGTGTTAGTCACCATGCTGCAGGCTGTTGTCCAAGCAGTCCACAAAACAACGCAGCCACTGTCCTCGGGGAGCTTGGAGTCCAGAAGATGAATTGTAAATAAATAATCTAAGGCCAATAATTTCTTCTTAAGCAGCTTACCCCAGTTCTCTGGGCCTTTTTTTTTTTTTTTTTTTTTTTTGACGGAGTCTTGCTGTGTCACCAGGATGGAGTGAGGTGGTGTGATCTCCGCTCACAGCCACCTCTACCTCCCGGGTTTAAGCGAGTGGCCTGCCTCAGCCTCCCCAGTAGCTGGGATCATAGGCATGTGCCACCATGCTTGGGCTTCCTTTGTTTCTTCTGTCAATGGTCACTGTGTGTAGAGTTTTGTGAGGTCTAAATGAGGTGATGTGAGTAGGAGGTCTGGCCTCATGTGGGTTCTGAACCCCCAAGTTGAGTCAAGCCCTTGAATTCTCTCTCCTAGCACCCTCAACTTCTGGCACCACTCAGAATTTGCATTAACTAATGGAGTGAGTTATGGGGACTCCCTGTCTACCCCTGGCGTGTGAGCTGCACCCTTAGCCCCCAGCATAGTACCTCGCAGAGGAAGGGCGTCCAGATCTTGTTTGTTCAGTGAATGAATGAAAGTCAGATGTAGATACAGAGCTCAGCAGGACACACAGTGCTACCAAGTTTATTCAGCCCCATTGATTCGGATTCCACATTTACTGGCTTTTCATGTACCAGGATCCAGGGACAGCAAAGAGGCACAGGCGCGCTTTGTTTGGCAATGACTGCCTAGAGCCTGGGGTTAAAGAGGATTCCAAGGCCTGGAAGGAGAGTGCGGGGACGGATTGGTCATGTCTGCCACAGGCCTTGGTGTCGGGGCAGTGGTTTTCTTAGTTAGAGGCTGGCTCAGCACTTTACCTTCAGAGGAGACCATGCATTATTGGTCATAGTTCCACTGCTACCCTCACCACTTGCGCCCGTCTGTGGACCACCTGCTTTGAAAGGCTTTTCTCTTCTAAACGGCATCTATTTTTTTCCCCGTGAGTTAATCAGCATGGTTTCACGGAGTTACTGCAATTCTCACATCTTGAGATTTTTGTTAGTACGTGGGCTGGAATGAAAGGTAAAATAAGGAAGCCCAGGTAGCTAGCCCCCTCCCTGCCCAGTGTGTGTCTGCTGACCCAGCGTTTATCAGAACAGTTAACGAGAGCACAGGCTTTACCACGGGCAGCCGTGTGTAACCACGGGCAGCTGTGTAGCCCCAGACGGATCCCCTTATCTCTTCCTGTCCTCAGTTTCTTCATCTGTAAAATGGTGGTGATGATGGTGGGTACTGAAGGGGTGGCTGGAGCAGCATGAGAGGTCCTCGGTTTGCTTAGCTCAGAGCCTGGCAGGTGCTGAGGATTTCATAAAGCCTTCTTGTTACCACCGTATTGTTCCCCGAGTTGCGCCTTTGTCTTGGAGAGAGCTGAGGTTTCACGGAATGCATTTGGAACAGGCAGGGATGGTTATCAATTCTGCAGATGGCTGTGCCCAGGAATGATATAGACACAAAACGTATATAGACCCCTGAGGTGCCCAATTGACATCTCCTTTCCAGCATCACAAAAGAGGATAGCTTTTAAATGAATAAGGAATCCACACATCTGAGGGATAACACTGATAATTATGATCATTTTGGAACTGTAGAGATGGCATCTTTAGCAGACAGATTCTGGAGGCGGACTGAGTGGTTGGCCAGTGAAACCTGCCGTCTCCTTGGGTACTGGGCACCCCGAAGTCCAGAGTGGGGAAGGGAGCTGCCACAGGGGGCCCTGGGATCTGGCTCCCCGTCCCTGGATTCGGCCACCTCAGTGTCTGCCGTCTGCCTCACCAGTGACATGTCACACGCAGCAGGCTCTCTTGCTCGCTCTATGAAACATGTCCACTTCTCCTTTCTAGGGTCAGGGCCTGTGGTGGACCTGGCCGGGTTCCATCCGGACATCATCAGTGCCTCCCACTTGGAGGGCACTCACAGTGTGGTGGGTTCTCCTTCCTGGCCATTTTCATTGTGGAACAGGCCCTGACAAGTACAGAGAGGATGATAAATCCTCTGGGTGCCGCTGTGTGCCGAGGTGGGGCTGCAGCCCTGCTTGGGTCGGGAAGCCTGCGGAGGGGCACGGGCTGCCCCTTTCTTGCTGTGCCACTTTGCTTCTCTGAGCGTCAGTTTGCTCATGTGCCAGTTGGGGCGCAATTTTCGCCTGGCCCACCCTCGAGGCCTCAGCGAGCAAAGATGGTGTGAGTGAACGCATGGGAAATGCCACGTCTGGGGTACAATGTTTTGCAAACTGTAAAGGGGTCTGTGATGCCAGGACCCGGTTCTAACTCTAGTCCCCCAGCCTCAGGAGATCACCCCGGTCCCTGCTTGAGTCGAGGGGGTGTCTCCTTGTGGCTTCTTCTCCAATAGCAGTGGGCCTCTAAATCTCACCAGGCAGGAATGCCCTTCCCTTTGGTGTCACTTGGCCTTTGGAGGACCACTATCAATTAAGGCCTTTTCATTGAATAATAATTTCAATTAAAGGTGTGTTTTTTATTGAACATCTGATACCTTTATTGGTGTTATTAGAGCAACCAGCTTAATAAGGAACAATTATTCAAATGCTCATAAAAGAAGCCTAATGGCAGAGGGAGAGTCACATTTCATTGCAGGAGTCCCGTTCCACATCGGTTCCCAAGCATCACAATAAAAAACGATGTTTCCTCAATGTTTGCAAGTTTCTGCTTCCCTAGAACCTCTAATGCACGAGGCAGGCTGCATTAAATGTCCTCCAGGGTTTCATTATTGCTGGAGTTATCCTGAAAGTCATCCCTGAAACTCCGTGGCCAGGTACAAGGATGGATCATAAAAAACAAAATGTGCAAACCCATCGTAATGTCTGCATAGCCATGTGCGATTTATAGGCTGTGCCCACACACAGCAGCTCATTCGGCCTCCTCTGCCCTCTCTGGAGCCAGGTATATTGTTCCCATTCTGTTGATGAGGAAATCAAGCCTCAGAGAGGTTAAATGACTCTACTGAATTCCTTCTGGGAACACCAAGGTGAGGGGTATGGACGCATTGCTGCTGTCCAGGGCTCTCGTGACCCAGAGATCTTGGGCAGGGTTTTGCATTTGAAAAAGATGTCCAGGGTTTCTGTCTAGAGCCAGCAGAGCAAAGAAGATCCACTGTGGGTTTTTGTCAATGGATACAAAAATGTCTGAAAAAGGAAGGAGGACGGAAGGAAGCAAGGGAGGACGAGGCGCTGGGTCCGAGTCGCCAAGCGTGACCTAGTGAGCAAAATGCAGCTGACGTTTCTAGGTTTGTAGGCCAGGTTCGATGTTGCTGGGTAAATCGCTTCTAAATAATCTGGGCCTTGACCTATCAGTGGGACTCTCAGCAGCCTGTCTGGGCCGCTAGCGTGAAGTCGTCACCCCTCTCCACAGTGCAGCCTCCAGCTCACCTGTAGGCAGGTGGCCCTCAGTTCCAGGAGGCGGGTGACAGCCAGTAAACATCTGGTCCCAGGAAGGGGAGTGGGCGAGCCCCCAGTCAGAAGCAGCCTGCTCACCAAGGGTCTTCTGCTGCACTTAAAAAGCCATTCGAGACTGCGTGCCATGTGTTTAAAATATTTAGCGGGTTTTCAAATAGAAAAATGTTCTGTGTGGCTCTTCAAAGACTTTCTGACAACGTTCAGTTCCTAAAAGTGAGCAAGGCCCGTGCTCAGGGCTACTTCTGGGCAAGAGATAACCCTGGAGCAATACTGCGGAAATGAACATTTTATTAAAAAAAGAAGGGAGGGGGGATTGGAAAGAGAGTTGTCTAGGGTGGGCCTTTGAGGGCTGGGTGATGTTTAGGATATCGGAAGGCGTTGGATTCCGGGGAGGCTGTCGCCTGCAGTGAAATCTTGCCATTGTGCAGAGGGAAGTCTTGGAACCAAAGCGCTTCACAGACGCGGGTCCGGTAAGAGCTTCCCGGGCAGGACAGGTGGCCCTCAAATCCAGCCTGATGATCACATCGCTCTTCACCTGATGGTGAATTATGGACAGGAACTTCCTCCCTGTGCTGCTCCAAGTTAGTTTTAGAAGGTTTTTTTGTTATGTTTTGTTTTGTTTTTGAGATGGTCTTGCTCTGTCGCTCAGGCTGGAGTGCAGTGGTGCCATCTCAGTTCACTGCACCCTCCGCCTCCTGGGTTCTAGTGATTCTCTGGCCTCAGCCTCCCGAGTAGCTGGGATTACAAGCATCTGCCACCACACCTGGTTAAATTTTGTATTTTTAGTAGAGATGGGGTTTCACCATGTTGGCCTTGAACTCCTGACCTCAAGTGATCTGCCCACCTCAGCCTCTCAAAGTCCTGGGATTACAGGCGTGAGCCACGGTGCCCAGCCAGAGGCATTTTGTATTTAAACAAGAAGTGGAAACACTCGAGCTGTTTAGCACCTGTAGCTACCTGACTTCCGGTAGCTGCCATTTTGAGTTGAAAACCTTGTGACGTGGTCATTTCAGCTGTAGAACCACCTTCATTTCTGGCCTGCCTAGGAGCTCTGCATTTTCTTCTGATAGCCACGTTCCTCCCTCACCAGCCACAGAACTTTTCAGAAAATCTGTGGCCACCTAGATCAAGAAACAGGAAGTGTTTTGGAGCACTTCCCAGGGAAACAGAGATGATGAAAAAGAGATTGGGGGAAGGGAGGTGGCCCGACTACAAAACATGAAGAGCCGGAGCCACGGAGAGCAGTGAATCGATTAATCAGAGCGGCCGAAGGGCGGTGCAGGGTACAAGAACGCTCTTTAATTTGAAAATCTATGACCCTGGAGGAAGGGACGCTTCATTTGCGTTATTAGCTCCTGTGTCAGAAAGGGACGTTTATCTCTCTTCTATTACTTATTTATTCTGTCTAATTCCCAAAAAGGGTGTGAGGAGGAGTCTAAATATGGCTTCTGGCCAGCTCTCCTGCAAGGCTGTCTGAGCTAAGACATGACGTTCCCCAGCTACATTCACTAATAAGCTGAGGACAGAAATGCTGCCCAGAGAAGCCAGGCGCTTCCTCTGTTCGCTGAGGGTGCGCAGAAGGGGAGGGCTGTGGTGTTGGTGTGGCCTTACAGGGAGAATCACGGCCACCCAGGGCCTTGGGAAGGCGTCCCTGCCCTATCCAAGCTGGGAGGCTTCCCCTCAGGGGCTCCTTCACGGAGGAACTGAATTACCTGGAAGACTGAGAGAGGGAAATGTCCCAGACATCCAAAAAAAAAGAGTTGGCCGAGGTGGGCAGATCACAAGGTCAGGAGATCGAGACCATCCTGGCCAATATGGTGAAACCCTGTCTCTACTGAAAATACAAAAGAGACATGCTGGAGAAAGAAGAAAGCCTCAGAGGTTCCCCTTCAGCAGTTTTTACAAGAGAGATGAGGCCAAACTTCAGAATTCCATGCTCATTTGTGTTCTCCATATCACTGTCTTCTCATCACCAGCCACACAGACAGAAGAGGAGAGGAGAGTGAAAGAATCCCTGTGTAATGCCGAACTCGTAAAAGTATGGCTTGATTTCTCGTGTTGGTATCCTGCGCCAACTGGTTCTGAGGTCGTCGGGGAATCTCCACCCTGCCCCTCAGACAGCACAAAGCCTTCTGTGACGTTGCAGGCATGGGGTGTCTCGGAGAGGTCCTGGCCCCACAGAAACTGGCCCGCCCAGTTTCAGACAGAGGCACGGGCCACACTCAAGACTGAAGCCCCTGGATGGAATTCAGGGTACTTGGTTCTCAAGTCACTTGGCTTTTAAAAGATGGTTTCCAAATGAAGGTTTATGTGCCTATAAACACTGCTAAGTGTGCAGCCTTCCAGAAACATAATTAGTGGGTGGAAAACAAAAACGCCGTCTGTCTAGGATTTCCGAAGTCCTGCCATGGATTGGTGGAGAGGCTCAGACAGGGAGTGTTTTCTCCACTTTCCACCGCACCTTACCAATATTGGGTATGGTCATTGATTTGCACGTTTGACTTCACCAGAGACTGTGGCTCCTGTACTTCAGCATCTGCGTTCAAATCTTCCAGGTGGAAGAAAGTTTGAAAAAACAAAAGGGGTCTTTCAGGATCTCGTACGCCATGTCTTCTGCTGGGCTTGAGCTGGGATTCCTGTTCCTCTTGCTTCCCCAGCTAGTGAGTGTGGCGAGAGAAGCCGGCCATGTCTGCACCATCTCTTTTATGCAGAGCATTAGGAGAGGCACCTGCTGGAAGCGCAGCGAGCTTCACCCACGGGTGCAGGAGGACGCCCTCAGGACAGGTAGTGGAGGAAATGTGCAGTCTCCATTTTGTGACCATCTCAGTGACAAAGACCATGACGTTTTGGCTCTGTGCCATGAGTGTCCGCTACAATTTGCTGCCCGTGTCACCAGAGCCAGTTGCTGACACGTCAGCATTTGCTGCTCTTCATCCCAACTGCCCTGTCAGATGTGACGATGTTCTTACATTCCTTGGTATTCTGGCAGAGGACTTTGAAATACTCATTTAGGCCAGTGTGCCCCGCCCTCCCTGGGGGTCTGGAGGCGGAATTCCAAGCGGTGTTTGGGCGTGTGTGGGAGGACACGAGGTGGCAGCTGTCACAGTAGTAGCGGGTCTTCACAGCAGGTTAAACTTCTTTTCCTACGAATCCATGTTCAGTTGTACAGTGCTTTCTGCACAGACGGTGGTGTGGGAAACACAAGAATTTCCTATAGCTAAAAATCCCAAATGTTGCAGAGGTATTGCAGCTATTTCTCTTAAAAAAAAAAAAAAAAAGTTGGCCAAGGAGGGCAGATCACAAGGTCAGAAGATGGAAAACATCCTGGCCAACATGGTGAAACCCCGTCTTTACTAAAAATACAAAAATTAGCCAGGCGTGGTGGTGCGTGCCTGAAGTCCCAGCTACTCAGGAGGCTGAGGCAGGAGAATTGCTAGAACCCCAGAGGCGGAGGCTGCAGTGAGCTGAGATTGGGCCACTGCACTCCAGCCTGGGGGACAGAGGGAGACACTGTCTTATTAAAAAAAAAAAAAATGTTTTCAGGATAGTACAGTTTGATTTGTGTTTTTGTACAACTTCCTGGAATCAAATATTATCAGAATTGTTTGTTCTCAAAGAGGGCAGGGCGGTGATCTTGCCCCCCTCCCTGGGAAGATTTGGCAAGATCTGGAGGCATTTGGTCCTCACGACTGGGGGAGGTCGGTGCTTCTGGCATCTGTTTAGTGGGTGCAGGCAGAGGACGCTGCTAAACATCCTGCAATGCACACGACAGTCCCCAGTGCCCAAAGAACTAGGATGTAAATGTCAGTGGTGCCTTGACTGAGAAACCCTGGCCTAGATGGTTTCGGGTATGGAGCGTGCTGGAGGGTTGGGATTTGCCGGGGCCTTTACACAGTCCAACCTTGACAGAATTCCTACTACGGGATCATATTCTCACAGACACGATCTCCGTGGCTTCGGAGGTAATGGAGATAAGAACCCTTTTCCTTTGGGGGAGCAAGGCGGGCCTTACATAATTGAAATAACTGGCGCACGTCCAGGTGCCAGGGCCGCCTGCCCACAGACCCTGCCTCTTCGGCCCTCCAGCCGGCTGGAGACAAGGCCGGGCCTGCTTGCAAGCGGCCCTGCCGCCCATCAGGCAGGGCACGGGGATCCAGGATCTGGCCGGGCCGCACACTCCAGGCCAGCGGCCCCGCGGTGCCCACGCCCCACTACCGCTTCTCACGCTGTCTCTGCCTTTCTGTCCGTGTCTCCCCAGGTAAAGATGAGCCTTCCAGCTACATTTGCACAACATGCAAGCAGCCCTTCAACAGCGCGTGGTTCCTGCTGCAGCACGCGCAGAACACGCACGGCTTCCGCATCTACCTGGAGCCCGGGCCGGCCAGCAGCTCGCTCACGCCGCGGCTCACCATCCCGCCGCCGCTCGGGCCCGAGGCCGTGGCGCAGTCCCCGCTCATGAATTTCCTGGGCGACAGCAACCCCTTCAACCTGCTGCGCATGACGGGCCCCATCCTGCGGGACCACCCGGGCTTCGGCGAGGGCCGCCTGCCGGGAACGCCGCCGCTCTTCAGCCCCCCGCCGCGCCACCACCTGGACCCGCACCGCCTCAGTGCCGAGGAGATGGGGCTCGTCGCCCAGCACCCCAGTGCCTTCGACCGAGTCATGCGCCTGAACCCCATGGCCATCGACTCGCCCGCCATGGACTTCTCGCGGCGGCTCCGCGAGCTGGCGGGCAACAGCTCCACGCCGCCGCCCGTGTCCCCGGGCCGCGGCAACCCTATGCACCGGCTCCTGAACCCCTTCCAGCCCAGCCCCAAGTCCCCGTTCCTGAGCACGCCGCCGCTGCCGCCCATGCCCCCCGGCGGCACGCCGCCCCCGCAGCCGCCGGCCAAGAGCAAGTCGTGCGAGTTTTGCGGGAAGACCTTCAAGTTCCAGAGCAATCTCATCGTGCACCGGCGCAGCCACACGGGCGAGAAGCCCTACAAGTGCCAGCTGTGCGACCACGCGTGCTCGCAGGCCAGCAAGCTCAAGCGCCACATGAAGACGCACATGCACAAGGCCGGCTCGCTGGCCGGCCGCTCCGACGACGGGCTCTCGGCCGCCAGCTCCCCCGAGCCCGGCACCAGCGAGCTGGCGGGCGAGGGCCTCAAGGCCGCCGACGGCGACTTCCGCCACCACGAAAGCGACCCGTCGCTGGGCCACGAGCCGGAGGAGGAGGACGAGGAGGAGGAGGAGGAGGAGGAGGAGCTGCTGCTGGAGAACGAGAGCCGGCCCGAGTCGAGCTTCAGCATGGACTCGGAGCTGAGCCGCAACCGCGAGAACGGCGGCGGCGGGGTGGCCGGGGTGCCGGGCGCGGGGGGCGGCGCGGCCAAGGCGCTGGCGGATGAGAAGGCGCTGGTGCTGGGCAAGGTCATGGAGAACGTGGGCCTGGGCGCGCTGCCGCAGTACAGCGAGCTCCTGGCCGACAAGCAGAAGCGCGGCGCCTTCCTGAAGCGCGCGGCGGGCGGCGGGGACGCGGGCGACGACGACGACGCGGGCGGCTGCGGGGACGCGGGCGCGGGCGGCGCGGTCAACGGGCGCGGGGGCGGCTTCGCGCCGGGCGCCGAGCCCTTCCCCGGGCTCTTCCCGCGCAAGCCCGCGCCGCTGCCCAGCCCCGGGCTCAACAGCGCCGCCAAGCGCATCAAGGTGGAGAAGGACCTGGAGCTGCCTCCCGCCGCGCTCATCCCGTCCGAGAACGTGTACTCGCAGTGGCTGGTGGGCTACGCCGCGTCGCGGCACTTCATGAAGGACCCCTTCCTGGGCTTCACGGACGCGCGCCAGTCGCCCTTCGCCACGTCGTCCGAGCACTCGTCCGAGAACGGCAGCCTGCGCTTCTCCACGCCGCCCGGGGACCTGCTGGACGGCGGCCTCTCGGGCCGCAGCGGCACGGCCAGCGGAGGCAGCACCCCGCACCTGGGCGGGCCCGGGCCCGGGCGGCCCAGCTCCAAGGAGGGCCGCCGCAGCGACACGTGCGAGTACTGCGGCAAGGTGTTCAAGAACTGCAGCAACCTGACGGTGCACCGGCGGAGCCACACCGGCGAGCGGCCTTACAAGTGCGAGCTGTGCAACTACGCGTGCGCGCAGAGCAGCAAGCTCACGCGCCACATGAAGACGCACGGGCAGATCGGCAAGGAGGTGTACCGCTGCGACATCTGCCAGATGCCCTTCAGCGTCTACAGCACCCTGGAGAAACACATGAAAAAGTGGCACGGCGAGCACTTGCTGACTAACGACGTCAAAATCGAGCAGGCCGAGAGGAGCTAAGCGCGCGGGCCCCGGCGCCGCGCACCTGTACAGTGGAACCGTTGCCAACCGAGAGAATGCTGACCTGACTTGCCTCCGTGTCACCGCCACCCCGCACCCCGCGTGTCCCCGGGGCCCGGGGGAGGCGGCACTCCAACCTAACCTGTGTCTGCGAAGTCCTATGGAAACCCGAGGGTTGATTAAGGCAGTACAAATTGTGGAGCCTTTTAACTGTGCAATAATTTCTGTATTTATTGGGTTTTGTAATTTTTTTTGGCATGTGCAGGTACTTTTTATTATTCTTTCTGTTTGACTTCCTTTGAGAGATTTTGTTGGGTATCCATCCCTTCTTCTTCTTCTTCTTTTTTTTTTTTTTAAACCCGGTAGTAGCCTGAGCAATGACTCGCAAGCAATGTTAGAGGGGAAGCATATCTTTTAAATTATAATTTGGGGGGAGGGGTGGTGCTGCTTTTTTGAAATTTAAGCTAAGCATGTGTAATTTCTTGTGAAGAAGCCAACATTCAAATGACTTTTAAAGTTGTTTACCTTTTTATTCCTTCCTCTTTTTTTGTCCTGAAATAAAAAGTGGCATGCAGTTTTGTTTTAGTTTTTTTGATTTTTTCTTTTTGGGGTGGGGGGGGTGTGGATGTACAGCGGATAACAATCTTTAAAGTTGTAGCACTTTGTTTCAGAATTGGAATGGAGTTGTAGCACTCATGACGTCCCAAGTAAAGCGGCCTTTTCTGTGTTGATTTCAGTTTTCATATTACATAAGGGAAACCTTCGGTGGTGGTGCTGGGGGAGGCACCCCACAGACTCAGCGCCGCCAGAGATAGGGTTTTGGAGGGCTCCTCTGGGAAACGGCCTGACAGCATTCTGAGGTTGTGCATGACCGGCAGATACTATCCTTTTCTTGGAGTGTTGGTGTGCCCTGGGGTGCCATGGCTGCTATTCGCTGTAGATTAGGCTAAATAAAATGAGCTGAGGGTACCTTTTTGGGGAGATGGGGTGGCCTGCAGTGACACAGAAAGGAAGAAACCAGTGGTGTTCTTTTAGGCTTTTTTCTGGCTCGATGGCTTCTCTCTCTCTCTTTTTAAATCACCCCACCACATAAATCTCAAATCCTATGTTGCAGCAAGTGGTCATTGATCATTTCCCAAGCAGACGAATGCCCTAATGAATTGAAGTTAGTGTCTCATTTAGTGCACACTGATGATATTGTAGGGGTGGGTGGGGTGGGGATCTTGCAAATTTCTATTCCCTTTTACTGGAAAAGCAGGGGAGGAGTTCCATCAGAAGGTACCCAGCGCTACTTCCCAGGTTTTTTTGTTTTGTTTTCTATCTCATTAGGTTGGAAGGTACTAAACATTGAACTGTTCAGATTAGACATTTGAATTCTGTTGACCCGCACTTTAAAGCTTTTGTTTGCATTTAAATTAAATGGCTTCTAAACAAGAAATTGCAGCATATTCTTCTCTTTGGCCCAGAGGTGGGTTAAACTGTAAGGGACAGCTGAGATTGAGTGTCAGTATTGCTAAGCGTGGCATTCACAATACTGGCACTATAAAGAACAAAATAAAATAATAATTCCTAGGACAGTTTTTCTACTGCCATTCAATTTGATGTGAGTGCCTTGAAAACTGATCTTCCTATTTGAGTCTCTTGAGACAAATGCAAAACTTTTTTTTGAAATGAAAAGACTTTTTAAAAAAGTAAAACAAGAAAAGTACATTCTTTAGAAACTAACAAAGCCACATTTACTTTAAGTAAAAAAAAAAATTTTTTTCTGGTTGAAGATAGAGGATATGAAATGCCATAAGACCCAATCAAATGAAGAAATAAACCCAGCACAACCTTGGACATCCATTAGCTGAATTATCCTCAGCCCCTTTTGTTTTTGGACAACGCTGCTTAGATACGGAGTGGAGGTGATTTACTGCTGAATTAAAACTCAAGTGACACAAGTTACAAGTTGATATCGTTGAATGAAAAGCAAAACAAAAACAATTCAGGAACAACGGCTAATTTTTTCTAAAGTTAAATTTAGTGCACTCTGTCTTAAAAATACGTTTACAGTATTGGGTACATACAAGGGTAAAAAAAATTGTGTGTATGTGTGTTGGAGCGATCATTTTTTTTCAAAGTTTGCTTAATAGGTTATACAAAAATGCCACAGTGGCCGCGTGTATATTGTTTTCTTTTGGTGATGGGGTTTTAGTATATATTATATATATTAAAATTTCTTGATTACTGTAAAAGTGGACCAGTATTTGTAATAATCGAGAATGCCTGGGCATTTTACAAAACAAGAAAAAAAATACCCTTTTCTTTTCCTTGAAAATGTTGCAGTAAAATTTAAATGGTGGGTCTATAAATTTGTTCTTGTCACAGTAACTGTAAAGTCGGAGTTTTAGTAAATTTTTTTCTGCCTTGGGTGTTGAATTTTTATTTAAAAAAATGTATAGAAACTTGTATTTGGGGATTCAAAGGGGATTGCTACACCATGTAGAAAAAGTATGTAGAAAAAAAGTGCTTAATATTGTTATTGCTTTGCAGAAAAAAAAAAAATCACATTTCTGACCTGTACTTATTTTCTCTTCCCGCCTCCCTCTGGAATGGATATATTGGTTGGTTCATATGATGTAGGCACTTGCTGTATTTTTACTGGAGCTCGTAATTTTTTAACTGTAAGCTTGTCCTTTTAAAGGGATTTAATGTACCTTTTTGTTAGTGAATTTGGAAATAAAAAGAAAAAAAAAAAAACAAAAACAAACAGGCTGCCATAATATATTTTTTTAATTTGGCAGGATAAAATATTGCAAAAAAAACCACATTTGTATGTTAAGTCCTATTGTACAGGAGAAAAAGGGTTGTTTGACAACCTTTGAGAAAAAGAAACAAAAGGAAGTAGTGAAATGCTTTGGTTCACAAATCATTTAGCTGTATACATTTGTTGTCGGAGTTGGCCTACACAGAGAACCGTTCGTGTTGGGCTTCTCTCTGAACGCCCCGAACCTTGCATCAAGGCTCCTTGGTGTGGCCACAGCAGACCGGATGGGAAATTCTTTATCTGTGTTGAGTGGAAAAAAATCAGTTTTTGTAAAGATGTCAGTAACATTCCACATCGTCCTCCCTTTCTCTAAGAGGCCATCTGTAAGAGGAAAGATGTGGAGGAGAGAGAGCGAGAGAACATCTTCCTCTACCATCACTTCCGTGGCGGTCACCACCACCACCTCTCCCGCCCTTACCAGCAGAAAGCAATGCCAACTGTGCTTCTTTAGTACTTGAGACATTGTGAAACAAACGCAAATGTCGTAAATGGAGCTGGTGATTCAGCTGGGTCCAGGTGAAGTGACCTGCTGTAGAGACCGGCCCAAATTGGATTTCAGGAAGGAGACCTCATCACAGCCAGGACCTTCCGTGCCATGGAGAGTGTTGGCCTCTTGTCTTTCTTCCCTGCTTTGCTGCTTTGCTCTCTGAAACCTACCTTCCGTCAGTTTCCGAATGCGAGGGCCTGGGATGAATTCGGTGCCTTTCCATATCTTGTTCTCTCTCCTTCTCCTGCGTTTCCTCTCCATCCTTCATCCTCCATTGGTCCTTTACTCATTTTAAAAACATTTTTATTTATTTATTTTTCTTTCTTCCTTTCTGTCCTTCCCCTAACCCTCCCTTTGAATTTTTTTTTTTTTTTTTGTAAAGCCAAGTAGCTTTAAGATAAAGTGGTGGTCTTTTGGATGAGGGAATAATGCATTTTTAAATAAAATACCTATATCAGGAAGCCATTTTTTATTTCAGGAAATGTAAGAAACCATTATTTCAGGTTATGAAAGTATAACCAAGCATCCTTTAGGGCAATTCCTTACCAAATGCAGAAGCTTTTCTGTTTGATGCACTCTTTCCTCCTTGCCACTTACCTTTGCAAAGTTAAAGAAGGGGGGAGGGAACGGGAGAGAAAGCTGAGATTTCAGCTTCCTACTGCAGTCTCCTACCTGCAGTTCCGGGGGCTGCCGTTGCCTTCGGATGCCCCGTTGAGGTCCTGGAGTGCCTCCAGGACAGTCCCCTGTAGTCATAACAGTTAGCCAGTGCTCACCAGCTTACCAGAATGCCAGGACTAAGCCATCCCAAAGCACAAGCATTGTGTTTCTCTGCTGACTGCAGAGAAGAGAGAATCTTGCTTCTCTTTCATGTTTAAAAAACCAACATGGAAGCAGGTGATCCAGAGAGAGAGGCCTCTAGCGTGGGTGACCCAGCCGATCTCAGGCCGGTTTCCACACTGCCACAACTTTGTTCAAAGTTGCCCCCAATCGGAACCCGCCACTTGCCATTAGAGGGTCTTTCATGGGGAGAGGAGGAGACTGAATTACTCTAAGGAAAATGTGAGACGTAAGGAAGTCAGCCTTTCATCCCGGTCCTAAGTAACCGTCCGCCGAAGGTCTCGTGGAACACAGGCGAACTCGTGATTTTGGTGCTCCTTGTAACAGCCCTGCAAAGCAAAGTCCCATTGATTTAAGTTGTTTGCATTTGTACTGGCAAGGCAAAATATTTTTATTACCTTTTCTATTATTGTATGAGCTTTTGTTGTTTACTTGGAGGTTTTGTCTTTTACTACAAGTTTGGAACTATTTATTATTGCTTGGTATTTGTGCTCTGTTTAAGAAACAGGCACTTTTTTTTATTATGGATAAAATGTTGAGATGACAGGAGGTCATTTCAATATGGCTTAGTAAAATATTTATTGTTCCTTTATTCTCTGTACAAGATTTTGGGCCTCTTTTTTTCCTTAATGTCACAATGTTGAGTTCAGCATGTGTCTGCCATTTCATTTGTACGCTTGTTCAAAACCAAGTTTGTTCTGGTTTCAAGTTATAAAAATAAATTGGACATTTAACTTGATCTCCAAACCTTGTCCTTTTCTGTGTCTTTTAAAGGTGGGGGACGGATAGCTTATTTCCAAGGGCGAATTGAAGGTCTTTCTCCATTTTCTTCCTGACCCAAATCTTTAAGCCATAGAGGATGATGGGAAATCACGGCAAGAGAGATCTATGGTTCTCTTAACCCCTGCACAGCAGTGTGATCTGGAACAGTGGTTCTTGGCTCAGTTGCGCATTGGAATCTTCTGGGAGCTTTTGAAAATCTCAGGGTCCAGGAGACATCCCAGACCAATTCTGTTAGAATCTCTGGAGGCATGTCCCAGTATCGGCATTTTTGAAAAGGATCCATGTGCTTCTCCAATCCAACTGAGCTTGCGAACAAGTAGTTGGAAAGAAAAAGCACTTGGCTAGGAACGATTAGATTCAAGTCGAGCCTAATTCAGTTCCCATTTCCTCAATACCTAGAGAGAGCTGCTGTGAGCCGTGGAGGGATGAAAATCCAGTGAGAAGGAGACCCTGCCCCAAGGCACTAAATGACTCTGTGCCCTTGGGCAGGTCCCCTTGATTTTCCCATTTGTGAAATGAGGTTGATGAATTTTGTGAAAACTCATCCATGAGTTTTGACAAAATCATACAAGAACACTTCCTTCTTCCCCATGTGCTGGGTGTTAACGGATTTGAGGAAACTTTCATTGGGGATGATCAGTCAGGCCTTGAGGATTGAAGGAGCTTTAACTTGGCATTTCCCAGTGCTGGGCCTGGAGCAGCCAACAAGATGGGTTAGAAGGAGGCAGCGCTGTGTGTCCCAGTCACACAGGCACTAAGGCATTTCTGGTTTTCTCCAACTGAGCAAGAGAGAGGCAGAGCTCACCCATGAGCATGAGGGAACCAGGGCCCAGTGGGTTTTTGACCATTCATTTTCTCTGCTTTCTGTTCTTAAAGAGTCAAAGAACAATCTGCTCACACCACTTCTGCAGACTATCACTGGCCACTGACGTGAACCAGGTACCAAGAATTCAGACTGCCCAAGAATCTTCACAAAGAGACTCTACAAGAATGAGAACACCAAGCTATGCTAGCTAAGGCGATCTGTGGGCTCTGCTCACAGAAATGACAACAAAAACAATGGCAGCATGTCCCTCTACGTCCTGTCTTCATGCCACACAAGATGTTGTTCTCCCGAGGCCACTGTACAAGCAGTGGGGTTTGAACTCCAGCACCAGAAATGGAGCTGACGGTCATTCGGGACACTCGCCTTGCTTTCTCGGGGCTTGAGGAATAAGAATTCCCAGAGAGAAAATTCCCTTTTCCATAGGTCCTGGGCTCTAAGTCTTCCCCAGTGGGCTTTAAAGCAGATATTTGAGACTTTTCTTTCTTTCTTTCTTTTTTTTTTTTTTTTTTTTGAGACAGGGTCTTGCTGTGTTGCCCAGGCTGGACTACAATGGTACTTGTTCACGTAAACAGTTCTGCAGCATCACAGACCCGACTGTGAAAATAGGTTTCAGTATGACTCCCTGCTGCCTTCCCAGAGTTTGCACTTCAGTGGGCAGAAGGGGACATCCATCTATCTGCTCAGTCGTTCATTCTCTTAACTCTCCTGGAGTTCCTACTGCATGCCCCACCCTCCTAGGCCAGGGGCTGCAGTAACTGCCCTGGAATAACTCCTGGTTAGCTGGGGAGGCAGTGAACAGACAATCAATGCTCAGTCTGCTGGGCAGGAGCATAGGGCCTACCAGGAGGCTGGAGGAAATGTTCATGCCCTTCATTACAGAGGAAAACCAGTGCTCGTCCCACTGTGCCTGGCCACAGCCCACACTGTCACCCTTTACTATGGTTTATTGCTCATCGACCATAGCGAAGATGCAATTGTGTTTCTGTGATCTTTTATAATTAAAAATTTTTAAAATATGTCATGCTCAGTTTAGGATGCGTCCCAGGCTGTGAGCCAGGGGTGCTGTCTAGAGGACGTGGGTGGTCCCCTCCCTGTCCAAGTCTCAAAGTGAGAAAGTGATGCTGATGCATTTGCTCATGGGCCAGGTCCCATAAGGGCTTTTTTTTTTTTTTGGCTGAAAATGCACTGTAGGCTGCAGTTTGTAAGGGCTAGGCCGGACTCCCAGCAAAACAAGGAGCTACCGAGGACAGGGAGAGTGCCTCTTTCTCTTTTACTAGTCCGACTCCTTCCCATCAGCAAGATCTTACTAAGCACCTGCTCCTTGTCCTATGGTGCAGCGGGGAAGCAACTGTGCAGAGCCGAGGGGTTGGTAAGCGAAAGAAAAAAATGAAGGGTCAGACCGCAGGTAACACCTCAGACCCCTGACTACCTTTGGCACTTGGCAAGACCCAGCCCTCTTGCCTGTGTTTGGAGACATAATTGAGGGTTCGTTTTTGTTACCTGTATCATGTTTCAACCACATTTCCCTCTTCCCTTTGCAAAGCTCTGGGGTGGTGTGTATCAAGAACCCAAACGATCTTCTGACTATTTGATCTGGTGATGTCATTCTTGGAAACATACTAAGAATACTAATTAGTGATTCCTAGAGAGAGGAAAAGCTTTGCGCCTATAGATGGCCATTTCAGCATTTTGTTAAATGCTCTGTGAATAACTTGCATCTTTCCTCATTCCTCAAGATTGTGAGCAGGCCAATAGGAAATCTGACAAAGCATAGATAAGCAGCAAAACATCAGAACCAGAGGGATGAAAAGCTCTAGTAAGATGTCTACACCTATGTAAAAGTACTGCCTAGAGAAGAAGGCCATATGTTGCTATACTTAAATCATAAACTTGAGTTTAAACTTCTTTTTAGCCAAAGGGAAAAAAAGAAGTGTACACACTGCTTATGATTCATGCAGACCAAGTATGTCAGGGGTGACATGCATTATAGCGAAATTTTGGCAGCTGCCTCCATATTCAACAGTAAAGGAGTGAATGAGTGAAGAAGAGCCCCTTCTGTTATGGAGTATTTGCACACACTGAAAATGCAGGGGTCGAAGAGTTTGGTGGTAACAGGAGAACCATGTACAAGATAACGTTAACTTTTAAAATAATTGCAAATGTTCATCTGCTATGAGTCTAAGTGATCTAGCTAAAGGGATGTGTGGACATGATGTGCATCCGACACAGATGCTTGGGAGGAAAGGCTCTTTGGGAAGGTATTTCTCCTACCTTGTCCAAATTTGCAGGAAGTTAGTCCTGTAGCCTTTGCAACTGAAAATATTCAAATGAATGTGTGCTGGACACACTCTCACAGATGTCTCACCAGGATCTTCTATCTCTTGGAGCCATTTGCTTGGCTAATGATGACTTTCTGAGGACCATAAAGGTCTGCACGCATCACCCCTGGATGATGTGGAAAAGCTTTGCTCTCTGCACAACCAACACTAAGCACAACACAAGTCATCTTTTTCTTTTTTTATTAATCTCTAAAATCATCCTAAGGAAGCTACAATACAGCCAAAGATTTAGCTCCAAAGATGTTCACTGTGTCTATATTTACAATAGCAAAAACTGGAAATAAAGAAAATGCCCAGTAATTTGGGATTATATAAGCAAGGGATAGGATGTCAATGCAATGGAACATTAGGCAGTTATCAAAAATACTGCTGTCAGAATAACATACATGGCGTTGGAGAGGTGTTCATGATGGACACATTAGGGGGTTAGTTATCTACTTGTGATCTCATGAAGATGCAATGAATCAAACAAAAGTGTGGGCAGGAAATGCAGGGGAGGGATCATGGTGGCTGTTTGTGGATTACATCGTAGCAGGACCCCTTAGGCTGCATGAAGAGGGACTGACTGTCATGGTGGGAGCTAAAGTGGGGGTTGTCCACAGAAAGAAGATGGTGGCTTGGACTTAAATCGAAAAAGGTAAGAAGGAGGTGGTAAGCAGATCTCTGATCCAGTGTCTGTTGCGGGTGCAAAGAAGAGCTAATAGGATTTGCTGATGGATTAAGTATGGAGTGAAGGGCAGAGAGGCATCAGGGGTGACCAGAAGTTTCTCGGCTGAGCAAAAGGATGAATGGCTGTTTACCAACCTGGTGGAAGACTAGAGATGTGTGAGGAGGTGGGGCAAGGGGAAAGGGAAGCAAGAGTTCTCTCTGGAACAGGAGGCTAGAGAAAACTAGTTAAATGCGTACAATGTTTTTATCACCAGGTCACGGAGAGAATTCAGAAATTAAGACCAGGCCAGGCATGGTGGCTTATGCTTGTAATGTATTTTCATCTGCCATTGATGGCTCTTTCTGAAACTGGCTACAAGAAAAATTCTTGTTACCTAACAATTCACTCTACTGTAGCTGATGAAAATAAACAGAAAAGTTGTTAAAGATGCTTTCCATTGTGTGTGTGTGTGTGTGTGTGTGTGTGTGTGTTAGGGTGTGTTATTCACCCAGGCTGGAATGCAAGTATAGGTGTCCAGAATTTTCCAGGTGTTTGGTTCACTGCATACTCAGACAGTTACAAATAGTAATTAACTGAATCCTCATCATATCCCTATAAAGAAGGTGTTATTATTGCCCCATTTTTTACTGATGAGGAAACTGAGGCAAGACCAGGTTACATGATTGGGCCAAGATCCCGCACCTTGTAAGTGGCAGAGCCAAGTAAAAACCCCAGGCAGTCTACACCCAGCATGCCTATTAGTGACTACACTGCGCTGTTGCTTTGCGGTCCCGTATGTATGCATGTATTTTGAGACAAAGCCTTGCTCTGTCTCCCAGGCTGGAGTGCAGTGGAGTGATCTCGGCTCACTGCAACCTCTGCCTCCTGGGTTCAAGCAATTCTCCTACCTCAGCCTCCCAAGTAGCTGGGTTTACAGGTGCCACCACCATGCCCTGCTAAATTTTATTGTATTTTTAGTAAAGACGGGGTTTAACCATGTTGGCCAGGCTGGTCTTAGACTCCTCACCTCAAGAATTCCACTTTCTTCAGCTTCCCAGAGTGCTGGGATTACAGGTGTGAGCCGCCATGCCCAGCCTCCATTGTGTTGCTGACGTACACTGAACACGGTCGTTTCGTAGTCTTGCTTAGCCCATTCCATTAGTCCAAGTTCTCTCGTGTTTTCTCCACTAAGGACTCTCATGGATCTGATTCCCTAGTGGTTTGTGATTTCAGATTGTGAGCTCATCTTTGTGGGTTTCCCTTCGGTGTGTCTGATGTGTCCTGGTTTGAGAAAATATCCTTCAGCACACCTTCATGGCTGCTTCTACTGGAGCTGAGAGCCTCCAGTTATTCTGGAAAGGGAGTGGATATCTGGATCCTACACATTCTGGCCCCAGCACCTTTTCCCCATCCCATGGCTCAGGTGGGCAACCCTCTTGATTCACCACTTCCTGATGAACGTAGCTTTTCTCAAGGCTTAAGCCGGGGGTTCCATTCCAGGTGCCTAGCCACACGTGGACTTGTGCCCATATGGACACTGGAGACCTCATCTCTAGTTTCATGTGTGGGTCTGAAACCCATGAACTATGAAGCCAGTTCTCACTCTGGCTTTGACTTCTTCAGCTTTCAGGGATTCTCTTTCTTTTGAGCTTAAATATATGTACACATATTTATTAATACACACACACATATATATTGTTTTATGTGTGTGCATGTGTGTAGCTATAAAGTGAGATAACAAGTGTTTCTGATACTTTTTTCTTCTAGAAGTCTTGTCACTGATTTCTAGAACTTAGCAATGGAAAATAAATATCTGCCTTGGTAAGTCAATACATTTCTTTTTGTATTTGAGCCACATAACTTGTTGCATTTTCCTTTTTTGCTGAGACTGCCAGGGAGTTCTGTGTTCAACTTAATGTCAATCATAGCCACCGTATTAGTTTGAGACTTTTTTTTTAAAGAAATTTCTCCTATCTATGTTATTATTCTTGATTTACCATTGTGACAGCCATATTGTATATGTAATCTTATTGTAACCTCCCAAGTATGTCTTAGAAGATGCTAAGGTAGAGAATTATTAATAAATAAAGAGATAACTGCCTCCACCCCAAGAAGCCATTCCAGTATACTGCTCGTGCTATGTCTGAACCTCCCTGGCTGTGGTCAGTCACAGACTCATGGCTGCTCTGGTCTGTGGGGTTGCACTGCTTCAAAGCATCTTGTGTATTGTTTGTTTTCTCATGAGCTTTGAAAGTTTAGTGCAGTGGAAGGAACCTGGAATTTTCATTTGGACACACCTGAGGCTGAGTGGGAATCTCAGCTCTGCCTCTTACCAGGAGTCCGTAATCTCTCAGCCTCAGTTTCCTTATCTGTAAAACAGTGACAAGGATTTTTATGCTACAGAGCTCTTATGAGGATATCAAGCAAGAAAATGTAAACAAGTGCCTGGTACATGGAAGGTGCAAAATTCCATTTGCCTTCCCTTTCCTTCGCCACTGGTGATTCCCAGGTTCCTAGAAAGTCCCTGATCCCACCTCATGCCCCTTCAGCCTCTTTGCTCCCTGCTTCCCACCCCGTCCCCAGCCCCCACACTTTGTAGTGAACTGAGAGCTGTTGGTGAAGGCTCACTCCGTGTCCTCTCCCCCACGTGTGTGCTTCAGGGGAGCTTTGCCTGGTGTTGTCACGGTGACATCCACTTGGCACAGCCCTGAGAGCCTGGCAGCTGGGCAGGGGGTGGCTGGCATGTGAGGAGGGGGCCAGCTCCAGAGGTGGGCTACTGCCCCGCCCGGCCTCCCCTTCACTCTCCAGAAGGGGGCTGGAAGACCTGGCAGCTGGGAGCAACATTTTCCCGCCTCTCTCTCACGCTCGCTCACCTCTCTGCCTCGGGTTCTCACCCGGCCTGGCTGCCTCTCCCGGAGTCTCCCTGCCTCTTTCTCCAGCGTGGTCTCTGCTCACTTTTCTAGTCTCTCCTTACGCTCTCGCCTGACCTCACCTTTCCTCCTCTGTCTCCTGTCTCCTGTGCACACCCCACGAGCACCTCTCTGGGCAGAGACCCTGTTCCTCCCTGCCCAGCACCCCACCCTGGCTCATTCCCAAGGCTCTTGGAAAGGTGGAGACCCTGTCCAGAAGCCTGGCTGCCTTTTGGAGAAGGCCCCACAGGTTCCTGGAAGACGTGGAGCCGAAAAACCTTATTAGTCTGGTCTTTCTCACACTTGCACTAGAAGAATCCTTTTTAGAAGCGCTAGTTAAAATGCACATTCCCGATTTGCACTGCTCAGAGATTCTGGGTCCATAGGTCGAGGGTGGGGCCTGGAATGTGCATTTTCTTTCTCTCTCTCTCTCTCTCTTTTTTTTTTTTTTTTAATTCTCCTGCCTCAGCCTCCTGAGTAGCTATGACTACAGGCGTACGCCACCACACCCAGCTAATTTTATATATTTTTAATAGAGATGGGGTTTCACCAGTTGGCCAGGCTGGTCTCAAACTCCTGACCTCAGGCAATCTGCTCACCTTGGCCTCCCTAAGTGCTGCAATTACAGGTGTGAGCCAATGTGCTTGGTTGGAATGTGCATTTTCAGCACAACTCCTGAGAGCTCTGATTCAGGGGTTTTTTGGACCACATGTGGGGAGCTCTGTGGGGGTCAAATGGATGTTCCTCTCCAGGACTCCTTCTCTGCCTGCGCCCGGGCAGCTGGGGCCTCCTGGCTCCCTGTCTACAGCTCTTCCTGAGGCTTCAGTCCCAGCGAGGCTGACAGGGGACAGACTGAGGGACAGGAAGACCCCGCAGACTCAGGGCTCAGGCCACAGGTGGTGGTGGTGCGGTGTGGGAGGGTGGACTGGGGATCTTCAGCCCTGCCTCGAATCCCAGCTCTGCCCGCAGTCCCCCAGATGGCTGGTCTCATAACTTCTTGTCTCCTTCTCTGCAAATTGAGGCAGATGAGTGATCTCCACAGCCTCTTTGAGAGGATGGATGAGGTAACGAGCAAGGAAGGGCTCTGAAGAGCTTACGTTTCTAGACATGTATCCAAAAATGATGAATGTGTTAAATAAACAAAACAAAACAAAAAAAACCCGATGATGGCAATTCCCAGCCACTTCATCTGCCACAAAGCGTGCCTCAGATGAGCCCCGCTGTCCCCGGAGCGCTGGCAGCTTCTCTCTAGACTTCGCCTTTCTTTGTATTCTTCCCTCCTTCAGAAGTCCTGTCCCTTCCCACCCAGACCCAGTGGGACGTGTGGTTCCAGGTCCCCTCTGCCCCTCCCCTGGACTCCACGCATCCCAGACTGCGAGCTATTTTCTTACCTTTGGGCACATCTGCCCTGGCCCAGTGCCCTTGGCTTTAGGCATGACAGGTCTGGAGAGCTTAGTGGGGGAGAAGGAGGTGGTGTCCTGCTGTGCTAGGTGGGGGCATACTCACCTGTGGGGTGTCCAGAACCCTGGAGGATCCCCCATTCTCTCCCTCACAGGTGCTATTAGAGCAGCAAGCTAAAGGGGTTTAATGCCAGGAAACAAGAGCCAGCCAGGGATTTGCTCTGTGGGCTGTAAGGGAGGCTGGGCTTGCTTTTGCCATGGGACCTTCCTTGCCAGGCCCCTTTGGATTGCGGAAACCTTTGGGTCCCTCCCCAGCCTGCCCACTGCCTCCATTCTGGGCTCCTACAAGAGCTTCCCTCATGAATCCCTTGGTTTTTAGCCTCAGAGAAGCTCTGAAGCCAGACTGACCTGGTCCAGAATCCCTTTCAGCCTCTTCCTGTCTGTGCCTCAGTTTCCATTCTGTGTCCCAGTTTTCTCAACTGTAAAATGTGGACAACAGAACCTCCTTCCTGCAGTTGGTGAGATGATTAAGTAAAATACAGCATGCCAAGTGCAGAGAACAGTGGACCCAGAAGGCACCTGGCTATTTCACGCCAGCTGTGGTCATAATCTCCAAGTTCCAATGACCTGATGTCATAAAGGTTTCTTGCTAGTGTTACAGTCCCATGCAGTGGTGGACAGCTTTCCATGGGTGTCAGGGACTCTAGCTCCTTCTGTCTTGTTTTGCTGCCATCTTCTAGAGCTGTGCCGTCCAGTATGGTAGCTGCCAGCAACTATTTAAATTTAAAATAATTAAAAATTAGCAGAACTAAAAAGTCAATTCCTTAGCTACAGTCTCCACATTTCCGGTGCGCAGTAGCCACATGTGGCTTGTGGCTATCAGACTGGACAGCGCAGGCAGAATCTTCCATCCTTGCGTGAAGTTCCGTGGGTGAGTGCTATCTAGAGTCTCCCTGCGGGTCTCTGCTGTGTCCTCTGCATTGAGCTGTTCACAATGGAAGGCATGTGAGTCTCATGCAGGGCTTCTCATGGGCCAGGCCAGGGAGTGGTATTGCTCCTGCCCTGTCTGCTTGGCCAGAAAGCCCTGAATTAACCTGACCCCAGCGGAGAGGGCTCCAGCATGGCACTCAACCCCTTCACAGCTGGATCCAACACATCTGTTCAGTTTCACCTTCTTCTGTCCATTTCCCATCGCCAGTCCATCTTCACAGCCTCACCCTCCCATGCGGGTGAAGGAAAGAGAGTGCTGGCCATTGGTGTACTGTGAAACCCCTCAGAAGACTCCTTTCTAGAATGTTCAGCCAACTTCCCCTCACATCTCATTGGCCTGAAGTGAGCCCCAGGGCAGTTCCTGAACAATTCCACAGCCAGAAGAATGCCCTGGGCCAGTTGGCTCTGCTGCCGCGCATGGGAGAAGGCTGTAGGAAATGCCAGGGAGCCAACCACTGGGCCCTAACAGTACCCGGTCCGTGCCTGGCACTCTGCTGGGCCCTGGAGGTGCAAGTCTGACCTTGGGATGGTCTCTGCTGCCAGGGAGTTCAGAGCCCTGTAGCAAATCTCACCTGTAAACGAGCAGGTGCCAGCACCGGGTACATGTGAGGGTCGGAGGCAGGGTGCGGGTGCTGGGGACCGTCAGCTGAATGGCCGGGGATCTCCAGGCACCATCCTGTGGGTCTCATGAACCCTGACAGCTCGTGTTTAGATGCTCTGACTTTTGTGCTTTTGAGATTACTAATCATCTCAGATTTTCCAAAGGGGTGAGCACGAGTCTGCTGGGCCCCTGCTTGTCTCTCTCTCCTTTTTCATTCTGAGCTCTGCCCTGGGTGCTTCCTCTTCTCCTCACCCAGGCTGGCTTTCCTGGCTTCCCCTGTCCTCCCCGGGCTGGGTTTTAGCATTCCAGGTGCTTTTTTGAATTTCTTACCGAAAGCAGAGTGCTTTATTTGTTTATTTATTTTGTCAGAGGCGCCCAAGCATTTAGCAGTTACCAATGATCAACAGTACATTTTGCAAACAAGTAATAAATTTTAACAGCAATTTGTCTACGAATTGTGACCTTTTGATGATGTATTTGATTTTTCCCGAGAAGTCGAACTTCTTTGTCATCCAAGTTTGATTCATATTTTAATTTTTTAAAAAGCAAATGGTCTGTATAACACATTGCAACATTGAGCTGATTGCAAATGCTATTCTGGTTGCAGTCAATATTTCTAATTTATGCCTTTCAAGATATGCAGGGAGCCCCCGGCCCACTTTGCTAACAGCCACAAATCCACACACCTCTGCTCCTGACATTTTATACTTTGTAGTTTTCTTAATGTTATATGGATTAAAAAAGAAAAAAACAACAGGAATAATAATTATGCCGGTGCCTTTTAATGATGCACCTTTAGCCAAAGGTAAAACCCGTCCTTGCTTCTCTCCATTTCTTTTTTGGCTTGGGTGTTGCAGATCACTTTCCTGTGGAAAAGGTTGTCGACTCTTCGAATCCCCCAACTGGCACATTACTTTGTGTTAATTACCTTAGGACGGGAGAGTGGCTCAGAAGCAATCATCTTTGTTTGTTAACACACCCTAGCTGCGGCACCACTCTCCATAAATAAAACATAACCGAGATTACAATGTCATGTTCACCGGGACTTCAGACCCTGGTAACTGCTCTAGTAGAATGCACAAAGCATCCCTGGCAGCCGGGTTCCCGGAGATGCGGCACAGTCAGGACGGCTTCTCATTCCTCAGTCACCTCGTGCCCACTAGGCCCTGGCTGCATCTGTAATCCCCTGGTGTTATTCTGCTGGTAAGGCTTCAGGAAGCTGACTTTGTTTCTCCTCTAACTTAGAAGGGTTAGGCTTGTAAATATGCAACGGTATTTGTAGCTGCTTGGAAAAGGTTGGAGTGGACTAACAATGTGCAAAGCGGTGGTCAGGAATTTAGCATGCGTGAATTGTAGAAATATCTAAAGTGACCCTTAGACAGAGATCTCCATTTATTTATTTATTCACACCAGCTTCTTGTTACACACACACACACACATAAGGAGCAAAAGAGAGATGGTTAATGAGAAATGTGTTCAATAAACTAGAACAATATGAATAATAAGATTAGGGCAAATGGCAATTTGAAGAGAAGAAGCAAAAGGAAAACTCCTAAGGCATGGGGTTCTAAAGTTTGATTTGCAAGTTTGGCTCAGAGTGTCCCAGCTGTCATTGGGAAAAGAGACAATGAGTATCCTCATCCATGTGAAAAGAACCACGGTAGTTCTTCTGGGGAGCAAAGTGTTTCCTGGCACTTTAATCTGGAAGCAGTTTCTCTTACGGGTCCTCATATGGAGTTGTGTTTCTCAATGCGTGGTTCACGGCCCACTGGTAGGCGATGAGAGGCTTCTGGACAGTCACAAACTGATTAAAATGCGCATTCAGAATCCAGTTCTTAGTAACGACGAATGATGCAAAATCCTATTTATTTTTGTTGTTATGCATGACCGATGTCTACTTAGTAGTGATTGACTGAGTTACTAAAGGTTACCCAAATATAGTTCTCATAAGTTAGTTAGTGCACTACTAGAGTTTACTAAGAACTCTCCTTTAGCATTCTATCAGGAAGCCTGACTTCCTGGTAATATTGCAAAAGCCCTGGCAACATTCTTGGCCAAAAAAACCTCTTAGCCAAGGACATAGGCAAAGAGCTCAAATTTCTTTAATTTTGAGTACTCATACTTTGTTCTTACTGAACTATCAATGTGGTCTTGAATTCATGTGGTTTTTAATAGTTTCTAGTATTATATTCATAAATATATCAGTAGAATAGCTTTTAGGTTTTAATTTTGTTCATTTTTTTTTCTTGATAATTGCTTTGGAAAATGGACATGGGTAGGGTAATGAACTGCAAGATAATTTGCTCCATCCAAACAGACATCAGACAAAGGAGCTGAGAATTATCGATAAAAGGAACCCCAGTAAGCCTCAACAGCATACCTACAGCCGTGTAGTTCCGGAAGAGAATATAGTGATCCTGCATGTGTGTGCACCTGGAAACAGAGCTTTATTTTAAACTACCTGCAGCAAAACTGAGAAAATTAAAAAGAAAATGAAATCTACAATTGCAGTTGGAGATTTCAATATTCCTCTTTTGATGCTCAATGAAACAAATAGAAAATGAATGAAAGTGTAAAAGACATCATTTTCTTTTTTTTCCCATTTATTTTATTGCATTTTAGGTTTGGGGTACATGTGAAGAACATGCAAGATTGTTGCATAGGTACACATGTGGCAGTGTGATTCGCTGCCTTCCTCCCCATCACCTACATCTGGCATCTCTCCCCTTGCTATCTCTCCCCAACTCCCCACCCCCCACCGTCCCTCCCCTATTTCACCCCAACTGACCCCAGTGTGTAGTGCTCCCCTCCCTGTGTCCACTTGTTCTCATTGTTCAACACCCGCCTATGAGTGAGAACATGCAGTGTTTGATCTTCTGCTCTTCTGTCAGTTTGCTGAGAATGATGGTTTCCAGGTTCATCCATGTCCCTACAAAGGACACAAACTCATTGTTTTTGATGGCTGCATAATATTCCATGGTGTATATGTGCCACATTTTCCCTGTCCAGTCTATCATCGATGGGCATTTCGGTTGGTTCCAGGAAAAGACATCATTTTCTACTAACATTATCAACTCGTTGACCTACTTGACATTTAGATAACATTTCAATCAACAAAAGCAAAATGCACACTCTTTTGAAGAATGCAGGAAACATTCACCAATGCAGATTATATTTTGGGCTACAAAACAAATCTTAATAAAATTAAGGGTCTAAAAATCATGCAAATAGGTTTTCTGACTATAATAGAATTAAACTACAAGTCAGTAACAAAAAGATATCTGAACAATTCTCAAAATATTTAGTAATATCATATATTTCAATAATTACTGGGCCAGAGAATAAATCACAAGTAAAATGAAAAAATGTTCATTTTTTAATTTTTTCAAAATTTCATTTTGAACTGAATGAAAATGTAAACAAAACATAAAAATTTATGAGGTACAACTGAATTAGTCCTTAAGGAGAAATTTATAGGATCAAATGCTTGTATTAGAAAAGGTCTCCAATCAGTGATCCAACACTCCCTTTAAAAAAGCCAGAAAAAAATAGAGCAAGCTAAATAAAAAATAACCAGAAAGAAGAAATAATAAATATAAGAGAAAAGGCATTGAAATAGAAAACAGAAAATTAATGGAGAAAATTAAAACCCAAATCTGGTTTATTGTAATATTAATATAAAGTTGATAAGTCTATAGCTGGACTGATCAGGAAAAAAAGGCATGGATTGCCAATATCAAGAATGGAAAAAAAAGACACCGCTACATATTCTATAAATATTTGAAATAAGAAAAGAATACTATGAATACCTTTCTGCCAATAAACTCCACAATTTAGATGAATGAACAAGTTTCTTGAAATACACAAATTATCAAAGCTCACCCAAGAAGAAACAGACAGCCAGAATATCTATATGTATTAAGGCAATTAAATTTGTAGTTAAAAACGTATTCACAAACTATCAAACAAACTAAAAACCCTCAAGGCTCAGCTGTCTTCACTGGTGAATTCTATCAGCCATTTAAGAAAGAAATAATATTAATTGTATACCAACCCTTCCTGAAAATAGAAGAGAAAGGAATAATCTAACTCAAACCATTCAGAGGTGTTACAAGAAAAGAAGACTGCAGACTAATACCTCTCTTGGGCATAAGTCCTTAACAAAATTTTAGCCAATTAAACCTAGTAATATATAAAATGAGAATGCATCATGACCAGTTGGGTTTTATCCCAGGAATTAAAAAAAATCAATTAATGTAATTCATCATGTTAGCAGACTAAAAAAGGATAGGTATATGGTCATCTCAGTGTGTGCAGAAAACATGTTTGATAAAATCAATACTGAGCAACGGTTGAAAACTCTTAGCAAACTAGTAATATAAAAAATTGCTAAATCTATGCAAACTTACAGAGAACATCATAGTTAATGGTGAGAGAATGAATACTGTTCCTGAGATTAGGAACAAGACAATGATATCTGCATTTACATCATTGTTATATGTGAGATCCTAGATAATGCCATAAGGAAAATAAAAAGGGTAATAAAAGGCATACTAATTAGAAAGAAAGAAAATGATCTATCTTCACAGATAGCATTATCTTTTGCCGAATACCAAAGAATATACAAACAAGCTACTAGAACTGATAAGTGGGTTTAGTAAGGGTACAGGATACAAAGTCAATATAGAAAAGTGAACCGAATTTCTACAAAATAAAATCATCATTTGAAAAATTTAAAAACAATATCATTTACAATTATATAAAAGATACATTTAAAGAAATAAATTTGTCAAAAAAATGCATGTGAACACTACGAAATGCTAGTGAGACAAATCAAAGCAGATCCAAATAAATAAACATATATACTATGTTCATGGATTACAAGACTCAGTACCTAGTCTCTTTGCATTTAACTATATATTCAAAGCAATTATCACTGAAGTCCCAGCAGGATTTTCAAAAATAGAAATTGAAAAGTTGATTCTAAAATCTACATAGAAATACTAAGGACCTAGAATAGCCTAATTGGAATACTCATATGACTTGATTTCAAACTTACTGTAAAGTTATAATAATCAAGACTGTTGGTATTGGCATAAAGGTAGATTTATAGATCAATGGAGTGTGATCTAGATTCAGAAATAGAGCCACACATATATGTTCACTTGATTTTTGACTAAGGTCCCAAGTCAATTTAATGAACAAGTGAATATCTGTATGCAAGAAATAAAAAAATAGAACCTCAACCATTACCCCTAACACTGGAAAATTAACTGGTCAAAAAGGTTAACTCAAAATAAATTGCAGGTTTAAACATGAGAGCTAAGATGATAAATCTCCTAAAGAAAGTGTAAAAAAATTTCATGACCTTGTATTAGGCAAAGATTTATAAAATAAAACTCAAAATACATGAACTAGAAAATAAAAGAGATCAGTGGATTTCAAATGTAAAATATTTGCTTTTCAAACAACCCCACTGAGAAAATGATGAGTAAAGCACAGGTTAGAAGAAAATATTTGCAAAGCACATGTCTAATGAAGAACTGGCATCCAGAATATTAAAAAATAAACTCTTAAAACTTAATAAAAGACAAACACTAAAATTTAAAAAGCATAAGATCTGAACAATAATGCCAAAAAAAATATGAATGTCAAACACACGAAAAGATGCTCAATATCATTAGTTGTTAGAAAAATGTACATTAAAAAATAGAAAGAGAAGATAGTATACACTAAGTATAATTTCTAACATTAAAATAAAGACTGATGGCGGGCTGCAGTGGCTCATGCCTGTAATCCCAGCATTTTGGGAGGCCGAGGTCGGTTGGTCACTTGAACCCAAGAGTACCAGACCAGCCTAGGCAATATGGTGAAACTCCATTTCTATACAAAAATTAGCTGGGCATGGTGGCGTGTGCACCTGTAGTCTCAGCCACTCAGGTGGGTGAGGTGAAAGAATTACCTGAGCCCAGGGAAGTCAAGGCTGCAGCGAGCCATGATTATACCACTGCACTCCTGCCCGGGGAACAGAGTGAGGCCAACTCAAAAACATAAAACAAACAAAAAAACCTGACAATAACAAGTGCTGAAAAGGAGGAGAAGCAACC